>NC_092030.1:15932656-16160243 GCF_042242105.1 Pempheris klunzingeri | reverse complement strand
GACGCAAAACTGCCTCTTTTTCGCCTCATCCACCTCCAGACCTGCTGGGAAACAGTTACTGATCACTTTTAATGTGGTAAGTCGGCCAGAAAACAAGTGGCAGCCAAAACAGTGGAGGAGGGGGGATTGGCCAAAAACGCTCAAGGAAATGGCCGTTTTGGGAGCCGACGCAAAACTGCCTCTTTTTCGCCTCATCCACCTCCAGACCTGCTGGGAAACAGTTACTGATCACTTTTAATGTGGTAAGTCGGCCAGAAAACAAGTGGCAGCCAAAACAGTGGAGGAGGGGGGATTGGCCAAAAACGCTGACCCTGGGGTCAAGGAAATGGCCGTTTTGGGAGCCGACGCAAAACTGCCTCTTTTTCGCCTCATCCACCTCCAGACCTGCTGGGAAACAGTTACTGATCACTTTTAATGTGGTAAGTCGGCCAGAAAACAAGTGGAAGCCAAAACAGTGGAGGAGGGGGGATTGGCCAAAAACGCTGACCCCGGGGTCAAGGAAATGGCCGTTTTGGGAGCCGACGCAAAACTGCCTCTTTTTCGCCTCATCCACCTCCAGACCTGCTGGGAAACAGTTACTGATCACTTTTAATGTGGTAAGTCGGCCAGAAAACAAGTGGCAGCCAAAACAGTGGAGGAGGGGGGATTGGCCAAAAACGCTGACCCCGGGGTCAAGGAAATGGCCGTTTTGGGAGCCGACGCAAAACTGCCTCTTTTTCGCCTCATCCACCTCCAGACCTGCTGGGAAACAGTTACTGATCACTTTTAATGTGGTAAGTCGGCCAGAAAACAAGTGGCAGCCAAAACAGTGGAGGAGGGGGGATTGGCCAAAAACGCTCAAGGAAATGGCCGTTTTGGGAGCCGACGCAAAACTGCCTCTTTTTCGCCTCATCCACCTCCAGACCTGCTGGGAAACAGTTACTGATCACTTTTAATGTGGTAAGTCGGCCAGAAAACAAGTGGCAGCCAAAACAGTGGATGAGGGGGGATTGGCCAAAAACGCTGACCCTGGGGTCAAGGAAATGGCCGTTTTGGGAGCCGACGCAAAACTGCCTCTTTTTTGCCTCATCCACCTCCAGACCTGCTGGGAAACAGTTACTGATCACTTTTAATGTGGTAAGTCGGCCAGAAAACAAGTGGAAGCCAAAACAGTGGAGGAGGGGGGATTGGCCAAAAACGCTGACCCCGGGGTCAAGGAAATGGCCGTTTTGGGAGCCGACGCAAAACTGCCTCTTTTTCGCCTCATCCACCTCCAGACCTGCTGGGAAACAGTTACTGATCACTTTTAATGTGGTAAGTCGGCCAGAAAACAAGTGGCAGCCAAAACAGTGGAGGAGGGGGGATTGGCCAAAAACGCTGACCCCGGGGTCAAGGAAATGGCCGTTTTGGGAGCCGACGCAAAACTGCCTCTTTTTCGCCTCATCCACCTCCAGACCTGCTGGGAAACAGTTACTGATCACTTTTAATGTGGTAAGTCGGCCAGAAAACAAGTGGCAGCCAAAACAGTGGAGGAGGGGGGATTGGCCAAAAACGCTCAAGGAAATGGCCGTTTTGGGAGCCGACGCAAAACTGCCTCTTTTTCGCCTCATCCACCTCCAGACCTGCTGGGAAACAGTTACTGATCACTTTTAATGTGGTAAGTCGGCCAGAAAACAAGTGGCAGCCAAAACAGTGGAGGAGGGGGGATTGGCCAAAAACGCTGACCCCGGGGTCAAGGAAATGGCTGTTTTGGGAGCCGACGCAAAACTGCCTCTTTTTCGCCTCATCCACCTCCAGACCTGCTGGGAAACAGTTACTGATCACTTTTAATGTGGTAAGTCGGCCAGAAAACAAGTGGCAGCCAAAACAGTGGAGGAGGGGGGATTGGCCAAAAACGCTGACCCCGGGGTCAAGGAAATGGCTGTTTTGGGAGCCGACGCAAAACTGCCTCTTTTTCGCCTCATCCACCTCCAGACCTGCTGGGAAACAGTTACTGATCACTTTTAATGTGGTAAGTCGGCCAGAAAACAAGTGGCAGCCAAAACAGTGGAGGAGGGGGGATTGGCCAAAAACGCTGACCCCGGGGTCAAGGAAATGGCTGTTTTGGGAGCCGACGCAAAACTGCCTCTTTTTCGCCTCATCCACCTCCAGACCTGCTGGGAAACAGTTACTGATCACTTTTAATGTGGTAAGTCGGCCTGAAAACAAGTGGCAGCCAAAACAGTGGAGGAGGGGGGATTGGCCAAAAACGCTGACCCCGGGGTCAAGGAAATGGCCGTTTTGGGAGCCGACGCAAAACTGCCTCTTTTTCGCCTCATCCACCTCCAGACCTGCTGGGAAACAGTTACTGATCACTTTTAATGTGGTAAGTCGGCCTGAAAACAAGTGGCAGCCAAAACAGTGGAGGAGGGGGGATTGGCCAAAAACGCTGACCCCGGGGTCAAGGAAATGGCCGTTTTGGGAGCCGACGCAAAACTGCCTCTTTTTCGCCTCATCCACCTCCAGACCTGCTGGGAAACAGTTACTGATCACTTTTAATGTGGTAAGTCGGCCAGAAAACAAGTGGCAGCCAAAACAGTGGAGGAGGGGGGATTGGCCAAAAACGCTGACCCCGGGGTCAAGGAAATGGCCGTTTTGGGAGCCGACGCAAAACTGCCTCTTTTTCGCCTCATCCACCTCCAGACCTGCTGGGAAACAGTTACTGATCACTTTTAATGTGGTAAGTCGGCCAGAAAACAAGTGGCAGCCAAAACAGTGGAGGAGGGGGGATTGGCCAAAAACGCTCAAGGAAATGGCCGTTTTGGGAGCCGACGCAAAACTGCCTCTTTTTCGCCTCATCCACCTCCAGACCTGCTGGGAAACAGTTACTGATCACTTTTAATGTGGTAAGTCGGCCAGAAAACAAGTGGCAGCCAAAACAGTGGATGAGGGGGGATTGGCCAAAAACGCTGACCCTGGGGTCAAGGAAATGGCCGTTTTGGGAGCCGACGCAAAACTGCCTCTTTTTTGCCTCATCCACCTCCAGACCTGCTGGGAAACAGTTACTGATCACTTTTAATGTGGTAAGTCGGCCAGAAAACAAGTGGAAGCCAAAACAGTGGAGGAGGGGGGATTGGCCAAAAACGCTGACCCCGGGGTCAAGGAAATGGCCGTTTTGGGAGCCGACGCAAAACTGCCTCTTTTTCGCCTCATCCACCTCCAGACCTGCTGGGAAACAGTTACTGATCACTTTTAATGTGGTAAGTCGGCCAGAAAACAAGTGGCAGCCAAAACAGTGGAGGAGGGGGGATTGGCCAAAAACGCTGACCCCGGGGTCAAGGAAATGGCCGTTTTGGGAGCCGACGCAAAACTGCCTCTTTTTCGCCTCATCCACCTCCAGACCTGCTGGGAAACAGTTACTGATCACTTTTAATGTGGTAAGTCGGCCAGAAAACAAGTGGCAGCCAAAACAGTGGAGGAGGGGGGATTGGCCAAAAACGCTCAAGGAAATGGCCGTTTTGGGAGCCGACGCAAAACTGCCTCTTTTTCGCCTCATCCACCTCCAGACCTGCTGGGAAACAGTTACTGATCACTTTTAATGTGGTAAGTCGGCCAGAAAACAAGTGGCAGCCAAAACAGTGGAGGAGGGGGGATTGGCCAAAAACGCTGACCCCGGGGTCAAGGAAATGGCTGTTTTGGGAGCCGACGCAAAACTGCCTCTTTTTCGCCTCATCCACCTCCAGACCTGCTGGGAAACAGTTACTGATCACTTTTAATGTGGTAAGTCGGCCAGAAAACAAGTGGCAGCCAAAACAGTGGAGGAGGGGGGATTGGCCAAAAACGCTGACCCCGGGGTCAAGGAAATGGCTGTTTTGGGAGCCGACGCAAAACTGCCTCTTTTTCGCCTCATCCACCTCCAGACCTGCTGGGAAACAGTTACTGATCACTTTTAATGTGGTAAGTCGGCCAGAAAACAAGTGGCAGCCAAAACAGTGGAGGAGGGGGGATTGGCCAAAAACGCTGACCCCGGGGTCAAGGAAATGGCTGTTTTGGGAGCCGACGCAAAACTGCCTCTTTTTCGCCTCATCCACCTCCAGACCTGCTGGGAAACAGTTACTGATCACTTTTAATGTGGTAAGTCGGCCTGAAAACAAGTGGCAGCCAAAACAGTGGAGGAGGGGGGATTGGCCAAAAACGCTGACCCCGGGGTCAAGGAAATGGCCGTTTTGGGAGCCGACGCAAAACTGCCTCTTTTTCGCCTCATCCACCTCCAGACCTGCTGGGAAACAGTTACTGATCACTTTTAATGTGGTAAGTCGGCCTGAAAACAAGTGGCAGCCAAAACAGTGGAGGAGGGGGGATTGGCCAAAAACGCTGACCCCGGGGTCAAGGAAATGGCCGTTTTGGGAGCCGACGCAAAACTGCCTCTTTTTCGCCTCATCCACCTCCAGACCTGCTGGGAAACAGTTACTGATCACTTTTAATGTGGTAAGTCGGCCAGAAAACAAGTGGCAGCCAAAACAGTGGAGGAGGGGGGATTGGCCAAAAACGCTGACCCCGGGGTCAAGGAAATGGCCGTTTTGGGAGCCGACGCAAAACTGCCTCTTTTTCGCCTCATCCACCTCCAGACCTGCTGGGAAACAGTTACTGATCACTTTTAATGTGGTAAGTCGGCCAGAAAACAAGTGGCAGCCAAAACAGTGGAGGAGGGGGGATTGGCCAAAAACGCTCAAGGAAATGGCCGTTTTGGGAGCCGACGCAAAACTGCCTCTTTTTCGCCTCATCCACCTCCAGACCTGCTGGGAAACAGTTACTGATCACTTTTAATGTGGTAAGTCGGCCAGAAAACAAGTGGCAGCCAAAACAGTGGATGAGGGGGGATTGGCCAAAAACGCTGACCCCGGGGTCAAGGAAATGGCCGTTTTGGGAGCCGACGCAAAACTGCCTCTTTTTCGCCTCATCCACCTCCAGACCTGCTGGGAAACAGTTACTGATCACTTTTAATGTGGCAAGTCGGCCAGAAAACAAGTGGCAGCCAAAACAGTGGAGGAGGGGGGATTGGCCAAAAACGCTGACCCCGGGGTCAAGGAAATGGCCGTTTTGGGAGCCGACGCAAAACTGCCTCTTTTTCGCCTCATCCACCTCCAGACCTGCTGGGAAACAGTTACTGATCACTTTTAATGTGGTAAGTCGGCCAGAAAACAAGTGGCAGCCAAAACAGTGGAGGAGGGGGGATTGGCCAAAAACGCTGACCCCGGGGTCAAGGAAATGGCCGTTTTGGGAGCCGACGCAAAACTGCCTCTTTTTCGCCTCATCCACCTCCAGACCTGCTGGGAAACAGTTACTGATCACTTTTAATGTGGTAAGTCGGCCAGAAAACAAGTGGCAGCCAAAACAGTGGAGGAGGGGGGATTGGCCAAAAACGCTGACCCCGGGGTCAAGGAAATGGCTGTTTTGGGAGCCGACGCAAAACTGCCTCTTTTTCGCCTCATCCACCTCCAGACCTGCTGGGAAACAGTTACTGATCACTTTTAATGTGGTAAGTCGGCCTGAAAACAAGTGGCAGCCAAAACAGTGGAGGAGGGGGGATTGGCCAAAAACGCTGACCCCGGGGTCAAGGAAATGGCCGTTTTGGGAGCCGACGCAAAACTGCCTCTTTTTCGCCTCATCCACCTCCAGACCTGCTGGGAAACAGTTACTGATCACTTTTAATGTGGTAAGTCGGCCTGAAAACAAGTGGCAGCCAAAACAGTGGAGGAGGGGGGATTGGCCAAAAACGCTGACCCCGGGGTCAAGGAAATGGCCGTTTTGGGAGCCGACGCAAAACTGCCTCTTTTTCACCTCATCCACCTCCAGACCTGCTGGGAAACAGTTACTGATCACTTTTAATGTGGTAAGTCGGCCAGAAAACAAGTGGCAGCCAAAACAGTGGAGGAGGGGGGATTGGCCAAAAACGCTGACCCCGGGGTCAAGGAAATGGCCGTTTTGGGAGCCGACGCAAAACTGCCTCTTTTTCGCCTCATCCACCTCCAGACCTGCTGGGAAACAGTTACTGATCACTTTTAATGTGGTAAGTCGGCCAGAAAACAAGTGGCAGCCAAAACAGTGGAGGAGGGGGGATTGGCCAAAAACGCTGACCCCGGGGTCAAGGAAATGGCTGTTTTGGGAGCCGACGCAAAACTGCCTCTTTTTCGCCTCATCCACCTCCAGACCTGCTGGGAAACAGTTACTGATCACTTTTAATGTGGTAAGTCGGCCAGAAAACAAGTGGCAGCCAAAACAGTGGAGGAGGGGGGATTGGCCAAAAACGCTGACCCCGGGGTCAAGGAAATGGCCGTTTTGGGAGCCGACGCAAAACTGCCTCTTTTTCGCCTCATCCACCTCCAGACCTGCTGGGAAACAGTTACTGATCACTTTTAATGTGGTAAGTCGGCCAGAAAACAAGTGGCAGCCAAAACAGTGGAGGAGGGGGGATTGGCCAAAAACGCTGACCCCGGGGTCAAGGAAATGGCCGTTTTGGGAGCCGACGCAAAACTGCCTCTTTTTCGCCTCATCCACCTCCAGACCTGCTGGGAAACAGTTACTGATCACTTTTAATGTGGTAAGTCGGCCAGAAAACAAGTGGCAGCCAAAACAGTGGAGGAGGGGGGATTGGCCAAAAACGCTGACCCCGGGGTCAAGGAAATGGCCGTTTTGGGAGCCGACGCAAAACTGCCTCTTTTTCGCCTCATCCACCTCCAGACCTGCTGGGAAACAGTTACTGATCACTTTTAATGTGGTAAGTCGGCCTGAAAACAAGTGGCAGCCAAAACAGTGGAGGAGGGGGGATTGGCCAAAAACGCTGACCCCGGGGTCAAGGAAATGGCCGTTTTGGGAGCCGACGCAAAACTGCCTCTTTTTCGCCTCATCCACCTCCAGACCTGCTGGGAAACAGTTACTGATCATTTTTAATGTGGTAAGTCGGCCAGAAAACAAGTGGCAGCCAAAACAGTGGAGGAGGGGGGATTGGCCAAAAACGCTGACCCCGGGGTCAAGGAAATGGCCGTTTTGGGAGCCGACGCAAAACTGCCTCTTTTTCGCCTCATCCACCTCCAGACCTGCTGGGAAACAGTTACTGATCACTTTTAATGTGGTAAGTCGGCCAGAAAACAAGTGGCAGCCAAAACAGTGGAGGAGGGGGGATTGGCCAAAAACGCTGACCCCGGGGTCAAGGAAATGGCCGTTTTGGGAGCCGACGCAAAACTGCCTCTTTTTCGCCTCATCCACCTCCAGACCTGCTGGGAAACAGTTACTGATCACTTTTAATGTGGTAAGTCGGCCAGAAAACAAGTGGCAGCCAAAACAGTGGAGGAGGGGGGATTGGCCAAAAACGCTGACCCCGGGGTCAAGGAAATGGCCGTTTTGGGAGCCGACGCAAAACTGCCTCTTTTTCGCCTCATCCACCTCCAGACCTGCTGGGAAACAGTTACTGATCACTTTTAATGTGGTAAGTCGGCCAGAAAACAAGTGGCAGCCAAAACAGTGGAGGAGGGGGGATTGGCCAAAAACGCTGACCCCGGGGTCAAGGAAATGGCCGTTTTGGGAGCCGACGCAAAACTGCCTCTTTTTCGCCTCATCCACCTCCAGACCTGCTGGGAAACAGTTACTGATCACTTTTAATGTGGTAAGTCGGCCAGAAAACAAGTGGCAGCCAAAACAGTGGAGGAGGGGGGATTGGCCAAAAACGCTGACCCCGGGGTCAAGGAAATGGCCGTTTTGGGAGCCGACGCAAAACTGCCTCTTTTTCGCCTCATCCACCTCCAGACCTGCTGGGAAACAGTTACTGATCACTTTTAATGTGGTAAGTCGGCCAGAAAACAAGTGGCAGCCAAAACAGTGGAGGAGGGGGGATTGGCCAAAAACGCTGACCCCGGGGTCAAGGAAATGGCCGTTTTGGGAGCCGACGCAAAACTGCCTCTTTTTCGCCTCATCCACCTCCAGACCTGCTGGGAAACAGTTACTGATCACTTTTAATGTGGTAAGTCGGCCAGAAAACAAGTGGCAGCCAAAACAGTGGAGGAGGGGGGATTGGCCAAAAACGCTGACCCCGGGGTCAAGGAAATGGCCGTTTTGGGAGCCGACGCAAAACTGCCTCTTTTTCGCCTCATCCACCTCCAGACCTGCTGGGAAACAGTTACTGATCACTTTTAATGTGGTAAGTCGGCCAGAAAACAAGTGGCAGCCAAAACAGTGGAGGAGGGGGGATTGGCCAAAAATGCTGACCCCGGGGTCAAGGAAATGGCCGTTTTGGGAGCCGACGCAAAACTGCCTCTTTTTCGCCTCATCCACCTCCAGACCTGCTGGGAAACAGTTACTGATCACTTTTAATGTGGTAAGTCGGCCAGAAAACAAGTGGCAGCCAAAACAGTGGAGGAGGGGGGATTGGCCAAAAACGCTGACCCCGGGGTCAAGGAAATGGCCGTTTTGGGAGCCGACGCAAAACTGCCTCTTTTTCGCCTCATCCACCTCCAGACCTGCTGGGAAACAGTTACTGATCACTTTTAATGTGGTAAGTCGGCCAGAAAACAAGTGGCAGCCAAAACAGTGGAGGAGGGGGGATTGGCCAAAAACGCTGACCCCGGGGTCAAGGAAATGGCCGTTTTGGGAGCCGACGCAAAACTGCCTCTTTTTCGCCTCATCCACCTCCAGACCTGCTGGGAAACAGTTACTGATCACTTTTAATGTGGTAAGTCGGCCAGAAAACAAGTGGCAGCCAAAACAGTGGAGGAGGGGGGATTGGCCAAAAACGCTGACCCCGGGGTCAAGGAAATGGCCGTTTTGGGAGCCGACGCAAAACTGCCTCTTTTTCGCCTCATCCACCTCCAGACCTGCTGGGAAACAGTTACTGATCACTTTTAATGTGGTAAGTCGGCCAGAAAACAAGTGGCAGCCAAAACAGTGGAGGAGGGGGGATTGGCCAAAAACGCTGACCCCGGGGTCAAGGAAATGGCCGTTTTGGGAGCCGACGCAAAACTGCCTCTTTTTCGCCTCATCCACCTCCAGACCTGCTGGGAAACAGTTACTGATCACTTTTAATGTGGTAAGTCGGCCAGAAAACAAGTGGCAGCCAAAACAGTGGAGGAGGGGGGATTGGCCAAAAACGCTGACCCCGGGGTCAAGGAAATGGCCGTTTTGGGAGCCGACGCAAAACTGCCTCTTTTTCGCCTCATCCACCTCCAGACCTGCTGGGAAACAGTTACTGATCACTTTTAATGTGGTAAGTCGGCCAGAAAACAAGTGGCAGCCAAAACAGTGGAGGAGGGGGGATTGGCCAAAAACGCTGATCCCGGGGTCAAGGAAATGGCCGTTTTGGGAGCCGACGCAAAACTGCCTCTTTTTCGCCTCATCCACCTCCAGACCTGCTGGGAAACAGTTACTGATCACTTTTAATGTGGTAAGTCGGCCAGAAAACAAGTGGCAGCCAAAACAGTGGAGGAGGGGGGATTGGCCAAAAACGCTGACCCCGGGGTCAAGGAAATGGCTGTTTTGGGAGCCGACGCAAAACTGCCTCTTTTTCGCCTCATCCACCTCCAGACCTGCTGGGAAACAGTTACTGATCACTTTTAATGTGGTAAGTCGGCCTGAAAACAAGTGGCAGCCAAAACAGTGGAGGAGGGGGGATTGGCCAAAAACGCTGACCCCGGGGTCAAGGAAATGGCCGTTTTGGGAGCCGACGCAAAACTGCCTCTTTTTCGCCTCATCCACCTCCAGACCTGCTGGGAAACAGTTACTGATCACTTTTAATGTGGTAAGTCGGCCAGAAAACAAGTGGCAGCCAAAACAGTGGAGGAGGGGGGATTGGCCAAAAACGCTGACCCCGGGGTCAAGGAAATGGCCGTTTTGGGAGCCGACGCAAAACTGCCTCTTTTTCGCCTCATCCACCTCCAGACCTGCTGGGAAACAGTTACTGATCACTTTTAATGTGGTAAGTCGGCCAGAAAACAAGTGGCAGCCAAAACAGTGGAGGAGGGGGGATTGGCCAAAAACGCTCAAGGAAATGGCCGTTTTGGGAGCCGACGCAAAACTGCCTCTTTTTCGCCTCATCCACCTCCAGACCTGCTGGGAAACAGTTACTGATCACTTTTAATGTGGTAAGTCGGCCAGAAAACAAGTGGCAGCCAAAACAGTGGAGGAGGGGGGATTGGCCAAAAACGCTGACCCCGGGGTCAAGGAAATGGCCGTTTTGGGAGCCGACGCAAAACTGCCTCTTTTTCGCCTCATCCACCTCCAGACCTGCTGGGAAACAGTTACTGATCACTTTTAATGTGGTAAGTCGGCCAGAAAACAAGTGGCAGCCAAAACAGTGGAGGAGGGGGGATTGGCCAAAAACGCTGACCCCGGGGTCAAGGAAATGGCCGTTTTGGGAGCCGACGCAAAACTGCCTCTTTTTCGCCTCATCCACCTCCAGACCTGCTGGGAAACAGTTACTGATCACTTTTAATGTGGTAAGTCGGCCAGAAAACAAGTGGCAGCCAAAACAGTGGAGGAGGGGGGATTGGCCAAAAACGCTCAAGGAAATGGCCGTTTTGGGAGCCGACGCAAAACTGCCTCTTTTTCGCCTCATCCACCTCCAGACCTGCTGGGAAACAGTTACTGATCACTTTTAATGTGGTAAGTCGGCCAGAAAACAAGTGGCAGCCAAAACAGTGGAGGAGGGGGGATTGGCCAAAAACGCTGACCCCGGGGTCAAGGAAATGGCTGTTTTGGGAGCCGACGCAAAACTGCCTCTTTTTCGCCTCATCCACCTCCAGACCTGCTGGGAAACAGTTACTGATCACTTTTAATGTGGTAAGTCGGCCTGAAAACAAGTGGCAGCCAAAACAGTGGAGGAGGGGGGATTGGCCAAAAACGCTGACCCCGGGGTCAAGGAAATGGCCGTTTTGGGAGCCGACGCAAAACTGCCTCTTTTTCGCCTCATCCACCTCCAGACCTGCTGGGAAACAGTTACTGATCACTTTTAATGTGGTAAGTCGGCCTGAAAACAAGTGGCAGCCAAAACAGTGGAGGAGGGGGGATTGGCCAAAAACGCTGACCCCGGGGTCAAGGAAATGGCCGTTTTGGGAGCCGACGCAAAACTGCCTCTTTTTCGCCTCATCCACCTCCAGACCTGCTGGGAAACAGTTACTGATCACTTTTAATGTGGTAAGTCGGCCAGAAAACAAGTGGCAGCCAAAACAGTGGAGGAGGGGGGATTGGCCAAAAACGCTGACCCCGGGGTCAAGGAAATGGCCGTTTTGGGAGCCGACGCAAAACTGCCTCTTTTTCGCCTCATCCACCTCCAGACCTGCTGGGAAACAGTTACTGATCACTTTTAATGTGGTAAGTCGGCCAGAAAACAAGTGGCAGCCAAAACAGTGGAGGAGGGGGGATTGGCCAAAAACGCTGACCCCGGGGTCAAGGAAATGGCCGTTTTGGGAGCCGACGCAAAACTGCCTCTTTTTCGCCTCATCCACCTCCAGACCTGCTGGGAAACAGTTACTGATCACTTTTAATGTGGTAAGTCGGCCAGAAAACAAGTGGCAGCCAAAACAGTGGAGGAGGGGGGATTGGCCAAAAACGCTGACCCCGGGGTCAAGGAAATGGCCGTTTTGGGAGCCGACGCAAAACTGCCTCTTTTTCGCCTCATCCACCTCCAGACCTGCTGGGAAACAGTTACTGATCACTTTTAATGTGGTAAGTCGGCCAGAAAACAAGTGGCAGCCAAAACAGTGGAGGAGGGGGGATTGGCCAAAAACGCTGACCCCGGGGTCAAGGAAATGGCCGTTTTGGGAGCCGACGCAAAACTGCCTCTTTTTCGCCTCATCCACCTCCAGACCTGCTGGGAAACAGTTACTGATCACTTTTAATGTGGTAAGTCGGCCAGAAAACAAGTGGCAGCCAAAACAGTGGAGGAGGGGGGATTGGCCAAAAACGCTGATCCCGGGGTCAAGGAAATGGCCGTTTTGGGAGCCGACGCAAAACTGCCTCTTTTTCGCCTCATCCACCTCCAGACCTGCTGGGAAACAGTTACTGATTACTTTTAATGTGGTAAGTCGGCCTGAAAACAAGTGGCAGCCAAAACAGTGGAGGAGGGGGGATTGGCCAAAAACGCTGACCCCGGGGTCAAGGAAATGGCCGTTTTGGGAGCCGACGCAAAACTGCCTCTTTTTCGCCTCATCCACCTCCAGACCTGCTGGGAAACAGTTACTGATTACTTTTAATGTGGTAAGTCGGCCTGAAAACAAGTGGCAGCCAAAACAGTGGAGGAGGGGGGATTGGCCAAAAACGCTGACCCCGGGGTCAAGGAAATGGCCGTTTTGGGAGCCGACGCAAAACTGCCTCTTTTTCGCCTCATCCACCTCCAGACCTGCTGGGAAACAGTTACTGATCACTTTTAAGATAAATAGATCATGTAAAAAACATCTAAAACTGTCTTCCACACCCACATCATTTTATTGACTTCATCTCTGCATGATGATCACCCTTTTCGGTGATGAAATGCTGGGAGTCATCTGCTTGAATGCCAGTTTTACTCTGACTGAAAAAGATTCACTATTTCTATTTAGAGATCATACTACAGGATTCCGACTCAGAGTGGACTCTGCAGCCGGCAGCGCAGCCATGGATATGGAAATCAGTGTCACAGGGAGCGTACATACATGGCAATGCTTCCTCTGCTGTGATGCTTCATACATCCAATGGGGGATGGAATTTCCTGGGATTCTCCTTTCGTTTTACAGGAAATGGCAGACAAATTTGGTTTGAACATGTTGAGCCAGGAGCGTCATGCACCAGATAGCAGCTCCTACATACTATTCACAGGCTGAGCAGGATAGAGTGAATCAGAACAGCCTGTTACATAGCGTCCATTCTTCCAGCCCACGGGGACAGTCTGACTGTGTGTTTGGCTTGTTTTTCACATATTCACACTGTCTCTCTCACAGAAACACATACAAAGTTGCCTGTCAGTCTCGGAGGAAATAATGCTAATTAAGGTACCAAGCTGCACTGGCACTCGTATTGTTAGGTGATGAGAAGGCGGACAGCTTCTAGTGCTAGTGTTCTTGTGGTGTTGTTTGGCGTTCTCACATGCTCAGTAGTACATGCACTGAACAGTCGCTATTACTGCTTTGATCTATCTATCTATCTATCTATCTATCTATCTATCTATCTGTCTGTCTGTCTGTCTGTCTATCTGTATATCTATCTATCTATCTATCTATCTGTCTGTCTGTCTGTCTATCTGTTTATCTGTCTATTTGTCTATCTATCTGTTTATCTGTCTGTCTGTCTATCTATCTATCTATCTGTCTGTCTGTCTATCTATCTATCTGTCTGTCTGTCTGTCTGTCTGTCTGACAAACAGCCGGTCCACATGCTTCTTTCTCTGCATGTATGCAGTTTTTTTAATCCTTCACAGGTTCAACTCTGTCTGCAGAGGACTGGGGACACTGCTGTTAGCACACAGCAGTGACACAGGGGAAGTGACACCAACCTCATCTCACATCATCCCACTGCCAACACTTATCCTGTCCTTCAAAGGTCACTGGATGAATCAACGTTGTGTAAAAGGCCAAAAAAAATCCTCTGACTGAGGTCACTTTTACCAACCGGCTACAGTGGATAAGTTAGCTGCTAGCAGCTTCAAGGACAGATGCCCTCTGTTATGCAGTTAGAATATTAAGTAGCAAACTACTTGATTTGAGAATGTATTTGGTTGAAATAAGAGACAAAAAACCCCACATTAGACAAAAAAACATCTTAACATGTCATAATTTATCACCAGCCGTGAAAATGAGACATTCTGATTTTCACCTTCTTCCCCTTCCCTCGTCTCACACCTTCTCCCCCGATGTACCACAGCTCCCACACATGTCTGGGAGTGTGACTGTCTCCTATGCGTCGCACTGGCTAGACTAAAGCCATGTGCCTCGGTGCACCAGATACACAGACAGGCAGATGGCAAAGACACACAAACATGCACTCATAAATGTAAATATAAATGCAGACAGAGATCCAGACAGAGCTCTGAACTTTTTTATCGGCTGACATCTTGGTAGTTTCTTTTCACAGAGATCCAAATCTTCTTGCTTGAGGAAAAAGGAGGGAGGATGTCCTTTGAGATGAGGACAGAAGATGACAGATAATGGCAGAGGAGAGAATTTGAGAACAGGTGAATAAGAAGTAGCAAAAAAGGGCTTATGAAAACATGTCAGACTGAGGGAGAGGCACAGCAAGAAAGCAAAAGAGAGGTTAAGAGGAACAGTAAGAGAAAACAATGGGACAGATGGGAGTACAGAGAGTAGTGATGGATTGTGCCTGGCAGAGAAGAAGGTGTTTTTGCTGGGGGAGCACATTGTGAAACCCCTTCTACACAGCTCACTGTCTGCACTGATGAAATGCTCTGCTGCATTTTAAATCATCTCACAGCAACAGCTAAAATTGTGCTGTTGAGGCTAGAGGAAAGACTGCTTACTAGCAATCTTTGTGTGACTGCAGTAAACGAATAACACCGTGAGACTACATTTAATGTCCTCTGTATTATTGCTAACAAAGGCGGTATACATAATTGTGCTCCTACATTCAGATCTGCTCTGTGTGATTAGATTTATGAGCAAGAGTGTTTCTATCTTTCCTTGGAAATTGCTGCCCTCTGCTGTGTAGAATAGCTATATTGCATAAGAAAATATATTTGCTGTTTAAAAAATATTTCTCACTGATGTGCCAGCCATTTTATATAACAAACAATGTTATGCAAGGGAGGAAATACCACAAGTGTATATCACCATACTGTTCCTACATTTCCAGCAGTTTAACACTCATAGAAGGTAACTGTCAGGACAAAAGAGCATCTCCTCCAATCATACAGATTCACTGCAGCCCCTCTCCACTACCAAATGGACGTTTAGCCCTTTGCTCTCATTCAGCTGGGCCACTTCTTGGCTGCGGCACGGCTGACTGTGCTGAGCTTTCTCCGAGGCCTTTAATTGTTTCTGGTAGCGCCGGTTTTCTTCGGGGTAGGCGACCACAGACAGAGGCAGTCTGCAGATGGCCCGGATCTCAGAGGAAATGAGGAGGAAGATGAGAGTCGACAAGCAGAAAGGCCACGTGCAGGCTGGTAATGCAAGCTGAAAGGGGATGTCATAGGAGAGGAGAGCATGACACATGATATGAGAGACATCTGGGTGTTCAGATAACATTTATGGAGTTTGACTTGGGAGGAAAGTTTCTTACTTACCACAGACATCAGTTTTGAGATTGCTGCAGTCGTGTAGGCACAGAAAAATGCTGGAAAGAATTATATATGTCATGAATTATTCATAATAACATATTTTAATGACATGTATAAATATAATGAAATATTTATGTAATGAAAATATTTTCATCAAAATATATTTTCTGTGCAGCTGCCTGAAGCAGGATAGTGACCATGTTGTTCATCAGTCTTACCACATATTAAGGACAGTAGATGGGTTTGCCATGTTATGACATAGAAGACCCCTCCAATGGCAATGCAGGATAGTGCACTGTTATATCCCCACAGCCCTGAGTAAATGTTGTTGCGAGGAGCTGCCAAAGCAAGTCCTTCACCACACAGCAGAGGAGAGCTCAGAATTGCCCATGAAATTCATTATTTAACAGCAAACAATTGCACAAATGTCAGATTCGAAAACTGAGTCAACACGCACAGGCTGTACAGCAATATTTGAGGAAACATGCCATGGTTCATTCACCATAATGCCACGGTGCCCTTTTAAAAGCCAAAGCTCGCACTGTAGACACTATGCACATTTCCATGCAAACGGGAGAGTCTTTTTACCAGACAGCATGCCAGCAGCAGAGCCCAACATGGCATGTAAACAGATAGTTGGTGAGGAAAGCAGCAGGGCCAGAAGGAAGAGACCTCCTGTCCAAGGACTGTCGCAGCCATACACCTGGCCAACACCGACTGGCACTGACAGGAATAGCTGCAAATGGACAGCCTCCATTTAATTACATTTAAAACAATTAGAACACTTTTAATTTATATCATGTGGAGCCTTTGAAAAAGATAGTGGACCACCAGTGTTGGTCAAGTTACTTGGAAATAGTAATAAGTTACTGATTACTGATTACTTCTCCAAGAAAGTAATCCAGTTACCTTACTGATTACTTACTTTTAAAAGTAATTAGGTACTTTAATTACTTTACTTAGTTACTTTTCAAAAACATGACGCACAACCTGAATACACTATAAAGCGATAGACCTTTCAGCCTAATTCTATTCTTTCTGCATATTCCAAATAGAAAATTGAATCAAATGAAACTGTCTTTTTTAAAACTTGTTTTATCAGTTTCAGTCTTTTAACTTTATGCACATAAACTTATGCACATTGCATCACTAAGTCCTGTCGCTCTCAAGTCTATTTTCACCTGTTTAGCAGGAGAGGGGCCCTCGAAGTTTCGCCCGGTGGAACTGGATGTGGTAGCCGCAGCGGGCATGTCGGTGGGGGGAACCGGGGGTTTCTCAGCGAGTTTGACATTCCCGTGCCGGCTAGCTAGGTGCTTGGTTAAATTTGAGGTGGAATTTTTTGATGTGGATAAAAGTTTTCTTCCCACGCAGAGTGTACAGCGGACGCTAATATTTTTGTCACCTTTTACCGAGTCAAACTCAAAGTAATGCCGGTACTTCCAACCATTAAACGCGGTATGTTCCTGCTCTCTCCCGCGCTCCATGTTGTCTCTTGTTCTTCACTTCACCTGTCTGTTGTTCTTCACTTCACCTGTCTGTTGTTCTTCACTTCACCTGTCTGTTGTTCTTCGCTTCACCTGTCTCTTGTTCTTCACTTCACCTGTCTGTTGTTTACCACTGACGTCTGTTGTTTACCACTGACGTCGCGCCGCTAATACGTCATTGTCACGAGACAGTCTCACAAAACAAAATCACGATTTAGTAACGCAGTAGCGCAGTAACGCAGCCTGAAAGTAACAGTAATCTAATTACTGTTTTTGCAATTGTAATCCCTTACTTTACTCGTTACTTGAAAAAAGTAATTACATTACATCAGTGTGGACCACTAATGTTCCTGTCATACCAGAGAAACATTGAGGCTTTTGATGGAGTCATTAGAAGGGTGCAGATGGTAATTTGGCTGCATATCCACCTGAAATGGTAGAAAAAGTAGGTTACATTTTCATTTTCATTTGAACACTGTGTATGTGTATCATTAGCAAGGCTGTACTGTACCTCAGGAAAGTAGGGATGACTGGCTCCTGTAGCTGCAACATGTAGACACACCAAAATGTTAAAGGGCAGGGTGAGTATTGGGAGGTCCCATTGGCTGGCAACTGAGGACAACGCACTGGACACCAGCGGGCTGTGAACAGAAGTGGGTATTATTATCAGTCTTGTTCATATGGCCATTAGATTTAGATTTATATCCCTTTCAAAGGTTTCTGGTTTTAAAAAAAGTCACCAAATTTTTCACTTAATTAACACCTGAAAATGCCATTTCCTACAATACAGGGCTTTCAGTAATGACCAATAAAGCTGCTTTCAAATTGTACGAAATACATATATTCCGTATTTTGCCAAGACAAATTCCAAAGCTTCTTAACCCATCTGGACATGCAGTATCATAGTACAAAACAAAGGAACACATATGGAATTATGCAGTGAACACAAACGTGAACAAACTCTTGGGTTTCTCTCAATCAGCTTCATGAGGTAGTCACCTGGAATGGTTTTCCAGCAGTCTTGAAGGAGTTCCCGGAGGTGTTGAGCACTTGTTGGCTGCTTTTCCTTCACTCTGCGCTCCAACTCATCCCAAACCACCCCAGGTAATAACCAACTCAGATCATTACCATATGTTACCATTGAATACTGGACATTACCATACACGACCATACCTCACTAAAGAATACTGTATATTACTGTACATTACCTTACATTACCGCACATTAACATCTGTTACCTTAAATTATCATAGAATAACATACATTACTTTATGTTACCATAGGATACCATATGTTACTGTATATCGTCATATGTTACCATTGTATACCGTAGCACACTGGGTACTTGTTTCCTCAATTTTGAGCTGCTTAAAGTTATTTGAATATGCAAACACAAGGAAGTTGGAATTTGAGATCACAGACTCTACACTGTCGACTTCTGACTTGCTATGGATTGCATCACAAGTATATATGTCTATGTAGTAGACTGCATATGTGCAGACTGAGAATGGAAAGATGGCAACAGTTACAAAGGGGGACATGGAATATAGTTCTTGACCTTTGCTGCATGTTGTTGGATTTGTTTCCATGCTACAAACAGGAAATGAAATTAAATTATGGATTTTAGGAAAAACACTTACCACAACATGGACATGAACACGTTTGGCAATAACAGCCACCAGTACCAGTCTCCTTTGGCAGAGAAAACAGCCATTAGTATGCCGACCAAGGTTCCATTGTAGCCATATAAACCCACTGATATGGCCTCCCTGGAGTGAATGAGACAGATGTAGCCAACATGAGTGCAAAACACAATTAAATGAGAAACAAACTGTGAAAATAGCTCAGTGTGAAAGCTAAACAAAGTGTAGCCCAAGGGAAGTGTAATAGACAGAGATAATGGCTTCAAAGCACGAGGAAATGGTTTTTTTTTTGTGTTTTTTTTTTTTTTGATGAAGTCAAATAAGGATAAAGAAATGCAAGTCCGACCTGTTTTGTCCCAGCAAGATGGCGGACACGGTGGACACAAGGGTACCCAGAAGACCATTCAGAGCCCACCACGGGTTCTGCAGGAAGAGGCCAGCCGTGATGAGGAGCCCACTGAGAGGGTTGTTGACAAACATGACCTGGGCCACCCCTCGGAAAATCCAGTCTAGCAGCTGGATTACCAAAGCCTGTCCTGTCACGGATGGATATTGACTTCATTTTAATCAACTGTCATCATCTACATCACAAAAAGGCTGAAACTGAAATATAAAATATCAAATTAGATTTAAATTTACTTTATTTGTCACATTTTTATGGATTCAAGTGATGTGATTTAGATGATTAGACAGATCATCACCTACTTTTCACCCAGTTTCTGCACTGGTGCATGTCCCCGGTGAAAAGCCCAACAGCTCTGGCGAGAGAGGAGCCAACTGGGGCTTCTTTATGTAAAGGCTGTTTGCTGTTCTCCATATTTGCTGTCATTAGAGTCAATCACAATTATCATTTTAGTACAATATGATATGGCAAATCAGGCAGTTACAGGTTGCCAGTAAACTGCGGATATACTGTAGATTGTATCAGTCTCCTTATTTTACTCAGATAGTCTTTCTGGCTATTACTGTTCTGTTTATTTGGCTGCACTAGAGACGGCAATGTTGGTCAGTCGGTCGGTAAACTGCTTTGGTCCCGACTGAATTGTCTAAACAACTATTGAATGGTCAGTCCTACACAAAGTATGAAACATGAGTTAGCAGTTCAGCCAATACCTCAAGCATGCATGCCGGCTGTTTGACGGTGTGCTAAGCTCTGCCAACACATTTGCAATGTACAGTATATAGGGGTTACTGACCTGTGTGGAAAAAGTTATGGAACCCAAACCTTTTATACTTCTCCCAGGGAAGCGGAGCGGATAGACTGTAAGTATTTTCTATTATTTTAGCATATTTAACATATTATACAAGTACAGGTTTTTGTTATTGGTCATTCATTTATGGAGGAAACTGTATAATGTATGAGAAGATATCAGTTTGGTGGTTGGGCCAGTTGTTGGGCTGGTTGTTGTTCTTTGTTACTCTGTTGCACATGCACGTGTGTGTGAATAAATGCCCACACTAGGGGCAAGCGCATCTCTGTCAACTCATGAATCAATATATTAAGGCCAACCAGGAGAGAAATCTTAATGACTTTGGTAATCCTCATTTAGCGCCACCAACAGGTCACTTATCTAGTGAACTATCTCAACATCTTCTAGACAGGTCGACTGCAAGTTTTGTACATTCATGATCCATGGAGAATATTTTTTAATTTTTTTTTATCATTTTTGGAGATCCTCTGACATTTGTGGGTGATTGATGAAATGTCACTACAAATGCATGGATTGCAATGACATTTTTACATGGCCCTTAACTTTTCATCCACCATCATCATCAGGTCAAAATTTGACTCAGCCTCAGCTTTTCTTTACCTTTAATGCTAATTAGTAAATGTCAGCATGCTTACATGCTAAACTAAGATGATGAACATAGGAATCACTATAACTGGACATTTAACCCAGAGCACCGCTGTGCACAAGTACAGCCTCACAGAGCTGCTAGAGCATGGCTGTAGACTCATTTTGTTCTACTTCTGCAGCTTTTTCATACTCAACAAAGCCCCCAGTCACCCAGTCTGAATTATATTATTCAAATATCATTTGTGTTTGTGTTCAACTCATAATTCAGACCCTGATAGTGTCAGATATTGTCTTCCACCCTTCCCCTATTACTCACAGATCCCAGACAACTCCCTGCACACAAACTAAATCGGTGATGATTCCCTTTGCTCCCTGAGGCGGAAACAATTCCAGCTGAGAAGTGTGAGCTAAAATCTAAACCTCACTGCCAGTTTGCCGCCTCGTTTTCTATTCATTTTATTTTTATATCATTTGAAGGTGTGATCAAAGCAGATTTCCCGAACAGTTCCCCACAGTTACTGTCAACATCCTCGGTCACAGTTCTCTACATGAAAGCCTGGGTGTGTTCATGTTGTTCAGTGAGCAGTGAACATTGTGATCTCTGCGCTCTGTCAGTAGCCTCTTGTCTTCTGTGCAACAATACTTCTTAAGAGTCGACAAATATGGAAGCTACTGAAAGAAACTCTGCAGTAACTTTCTGATTAAACATGATATGAAATAATCAATAACTTCTCTTATAACGGTTTATCTAACCATGTATGTGTCTTGAAAAGGCCCTTGGGACATGCTTTTTCCTCTCACAGTGCTGCAAATTGCTGCTCAAACTGGTTACACTGATTTACTCCTGAACTCCAGGTGCAGGGTCAGTGCTTATTCCTTTGCGAGAGGAGGAAAAATAGCATTGAGTGGTGGCAGCACCTTGTCTAATTATCTGCTTTTATGCAAATTTTACAAAGTTCAGCCGAGTTCTGCTCCACAGTGGTTCTCCAAGAGGACAGAAAACACTGACATCATTCTTCACATTCAATCAATTAGCCAATCAACCAATCAGTCAATAGATAAATAAATAGAATTCCTTGGGGGTCTTTCTCCACACTCAAAACCAAGCAGAGCCCACGGTAGACCCGTAAGAATTTAAGTCTGTAGAGAAGTTTTCATCAACTGGATGTATCTAACTCATTGAGCTCCAATGTATGTTCAGTAAAACAGAGTGGGGAAATATTTGGCTGTTATTGAATATACCAGTTCCATTTGATTATGTATGATTTCAACAAAAAGACCACATTGCAATTAACTTCTTGGTATGATAAAAAATCAAGGAAGGGATTTTTTTCTTACCTCTCTGAGTTGAAGGTAAATCACAGCTCTGATATCTACCAGCTCCAGCTAAGCTAGTGACAGCATGCACAGTCGATTAAAAAAAAGAATCTGCATGATGTTATGTGGCCTCTTCTTGTGTATAATAAAGTCTCTCTTTTCATCTGAGCAGCTAATCAGGGAAAAGAATGTTCTTAGTAGGAAAGTATTTCCTGCTCAAGCAAAACAGTGGCCTTTGTTTATAGAGTATCACCCTGTTAGCAAAAGGAGATTTTGCCAAATTCAAGAGGGTGTAGAGGATTGTTATAAGTGGTCATTTTCATGCCTTCAGGTGTTAAATATAAATGGCTCTTTTCCTTTGGCATCTTCAAGCAAACATGGATTACATAAGAAACACATACAAGCACCTTATAAGAAAAAATAAAATGAATCTTGATTATATTATTGTTTAAACCAACATCAACATGAATTTCAATATATTTTAAAGCCCTTTATTTTGACCAGGTTCATGACTACATAGATATGAAATGATCAAGAGCTTAAAGACCAAATGATGGGAAGAGAAAACAAAATTACACTGAGCTTTAAGTTAATCATCTACAGAAAGCGAGATGAGGCTCAGTCCTACAAAATGCGGCCAGTTCATCCTCTTCACGAAAGGAGTAAAATCACAATGCTGATGATTAAACAAATGCAACCACTTTATGATCAAAATATAGGAAACATCAGTGAGTGATCATGAGGTTGATCCAAAGCAGAATCCAGTGGTCTTTTTCTTTTTCAGTTGTTTGAATATGTTTATAATGCTCCCAACTGCGTGGGATTAAAATACTGTTTTTATAATGATGATCCCTTTATTGTGAAAATGTCGGGATGTCTTATGTTCATTTTCTCTTATTTTATGCTTCTTTTCTTCTTATGTCACACCGTGTTGCATCATGTTCAGTATAAATCATTATAACTTACAATATTTAGCAGAAGAAGCTCAGCTGTGGCTGACGGCTTTAAGCATTGATTAAACAGGAAGGCACAAATGGTAGAAAGAAACACATCAATCTTGCACATAAATGCACAGAAAAACTGTACACATCAGCACACAGATAGACAGTCACACAAACATACACTTACACACACACACCTACACACCCACACAGTCAATAGATACACATAGAGGCTTTCTTTGAAGATTTGCTGTCATATTTTTTTTCTGACTTTAGAATGAGTCAACGCCATGCTGAGTGCTGAACTCCTGGAAATCCTCTGGGATGGTGTCTGTGGAAGAGAGAGTGAGGTGTCATGAGACAAGCTCAGAATCGACAAGCAAGGAAAACCAAAGTAATTATATTTACTGCTATAGTTCATTTTATCTTTAACAACAAGATAAAATCTTAGTACTATTACTGCCCCACTTTTCAGACACAGGTTATAGTGTCATCAAAGTAACGCGAAATATTAAAAAAAACAATGAAATATGGGCCTTTCTGATGACGTTTTTCCTTACCATTGCAGCGGTACTTCAAATTGGACCAGATGATGTTTTCTTGTGAGAAACAGAACACACCAAGTCTTCCTCCCCTCATGGTTGTGTCAATAGTCACGCCAGAGTCTGCCACCAGCTCAGTTCCCTCATAAAACCGCGCCCTAGAGAAAAATACATTTACACAAGGATTTAGATCTTTTTTTCAGTCTTTCAGTCAGCTAAGCTAATCGGCAACTGTAGCTTCATATTCAACAATCATATAAGAGTGGAATTAATCTTCTCATGTCATCAAAACAGGAAAGCAAGCAAATGGATTTCCCAAAATATCCAACTATGCCTTTATCAGTGTGTGGGCAAAGATCTACAACACATTATGTCCTACCTGATGTATCCAACCTGTGGGCGGTGCTGCAGGTACCAGCGGTAGGACACCTTGTCCTTCCAGCCTACATTTCTTGGGTCCTTCCATAGCAGACGCACCTGGTCGTTGGTGTCTCCTGTGTGCCATAGTGAGTTTCTCAAGTGCTCCCCGGGGCCTGATCTAGACTTCACAGCCTGACAAGCAGCGACAGAAGCGAGGGGGTGGGGGTGTGTGGAGGCAGACAGAGAAAGGCAGAAATGTGGAAAACATGTTGAGGGAAAAAAATAGGACAAGTATGAATCTGCTGCTGGGGATTTGCAACATGACTTGTACTTTTACCTTAAGCTGGATGCCGGGCTCGGCCACAGCTCTGAACGGTGTTGCCTGCCAGTAGGTTTGTTCAGTCTGCTTCCACATCACCACGTAGAAGGAGGATGAGTCCTGGTAGCCAAAGATGAAGCCGGCATAGTCGTCGTCAGTCACTGTATTTACGTGAAATGTGCCTTCAAAGTCCACTCCACTGAAAGCGGTGTAACCTGATAACAGAGAGTGTAATCAGCATATTATTCATGCTCAGACTGGGACATTTTTTAAAGAATATTGTGTATTTTAGTCACTGATATTTAACTCAGAGGAAATACGTCTTACCAACTGCAAGTCCTGGATCACTATTCATGGTCTGAACAATTTCCATTCCCTGTGTGAGGGAGAAGGAGAGTTGTTGGTGAGGAATTTTGCACTTTGATACCTTTAGTTACTTAAGCTAATTATTTGCAACTTATATTTTATGTCTAGTACGTTTATATATGCACTATACATTTAGCTTTTCGCAAACAGATTAAATCTGCAATAACTGATTTCCTTGGCAACTTGACGGCTACAGAATCAAGTTGCGAACACTGACATATCATCATCTTTTAAGTTGATATGGCTAACATTTGAACAGCATGTTCAGCAGTTACAGCAACATTATCATTTATTTAATGTCACATGCCTGGGCACATGATGAATTGAAGTTCAATAATCACCCTTTTTTAACTCTGTTTTTGGTCACCACCAGCTCTTCTCCTCCACTGTGCTCACCAGCTGTGTCTGTCTGCTGTTTGGTGCCAAGCAGCTAAAGTACAGTGGGTGGCAAGAGCTGTTTTTTAAAATTGAAAACAGCTACCTATTGCAACCTGAGAGCTGTGACAGTGAACCAAAACAGTACAGTTGGGGCCAACAGATTCAGGTGGTCATTTTCTGTACGTTCATCACTACAAGTGACGCCCCTCACATTATATGTTGTAATTTGATCCTTTGTTATTATAAAAATATTGATTGTAGCAGCTTTAACTTGTTGCCACTGTGCATGTTTGGGAACATCGGTAACCGTCGGTAGTCTCACCTGATTCAAAACAACCCAATTCGGATCAATTTGGGCATCTCCCTCAGGGTCCAACACTACTGTTTGATAGGCCCTGAAGTCAGTCAGGGTAACCTCAGCATTCTCAGGACAGTTGTCAATCCTGTCAATCACTTTGTCCTGGTCAAAGTCAGATTCACACACGTCTCCAACTCCATCACCTGAGGGACAACAGAGGGGAGATTTAAATTCAAGCAAAGAAAAACAATGATCATTGTTTGCTGATCAAGATACAGGTGAGGACACTTGTGATTACAGACACTAGCATTGTTTGTCTCGCGTCAGTTATGCAGAGTGATCTGCTCCTTTTATTCTTTTCAAAACCAGTGTGCTTTCTGCCTTGTCACAACAAGGAAACTGTAGACTGGCTTCAACAAAAAGGCCCATCTCTAAAGGAAATTGATGTCCCTTTTAAGCAGCTGCAGAGCTGCAAGGCCTGAATATAAAACATCCCAAATATGCTGCCAAAGTGCAAAAATGTCTTTTCTCACGAGGCTATTCACATTTTAGAACAATGCTGTATGGTTCATTTTGTTTTGATGGATTGTATTGAAGCTTAGTCTAGTCTGCACCCTGTCGTCGTGAGTGTGTTTTCAGAATTGGGTATTGCTATATGGTAATGCATTTGTACTAAAAAAAAAAGTGCCGCAGCTTCTCTAGCACAGCAGTTTATTTCTATTAACGTGTCACATGCACTTCTGGATCCATCTGATGATATGCATTATTAAATGGAGGGAAATAAGTGAGTTTTCCCTCCCTTTTGGAGTCAGGATACACTATTAAGACTGTGAATGCAGTACAGCTACGACATGAAGGTCACAGACTCAGTAGTTTGTAACATAAAAGTTGTGCTATTGATGTTCAGTTTGGCAAATGCATGAACGTCTCACTCATTGTGGGAATCTTGATTGATTTCTTAAGGTCTAAAACAGGTAAAAAAAACGTTCTGTGCTTTTGTATATTCCAAACTATTCCAAATTTCAACATCATGCTTATAGAAGCACAAATAAAGACATACATTATATGAGACACCCTGGAGGTCTCTCTCTACTTTACATCACTGAACTCCCTGAATGCCAAAAATCTGCCTTGCCCCACTTGATTTGAATTGACACTCCACTCCCATTGACTTCAGAGCCCATTTTTTTACACAAGCGCTGTCACAGTGAGTCACAAATGGGCACAGGTGCAGGAGCTTTTACCGAGCAAAATTGCCACTTAATCTGCTCAAGGTTGCTTTTACTTGATCTGCGTGGGTGTGAAACTGGGGCCCGAAGTCGCATGTAAAGTTCAGTCAGGGAGAATATGGACATGAACATTTGGAGCTGTAAACTGTTTTGGTTGTGAGGTATATGACAGATCTCTGTATCTGAGACTTATACTCACTGTTGTCGTCAATCTGGTCAGGGTTTGGTACCAGTCTGCAGTTGTCTGGTCCTGGTGGCAAAATGTCAGGGATCCCGTCGTTGTCATCGTCGTCATCACACTCATCACCCATGCCGTCTTTGTCAGTATCCAGCTGGGAGCTATTGATCACGAGTGGGCAGTTATCCTTGGTATCCTGGTGACCGTCGCCATCACTACAAGGGAAGTCACACAATGGCATGACGTAAGTAAAAGTGATAGTTCTGGTGAAAATAGTGAAAATATTCTAGTGAAAATATTATTACCTGTCTTGGTTTGTGTCGCAAGAGTCTCCAACCAGGTCATTGTCAACATCAGACTGAAACGAGCAGAGAGTTCATTTAAAGCACCATTATTTCACACATGAAGCACTCTTTATTAAGGCAATAGCACCAATACAACAATGAGAAAATACTCCATTGCAAGTAAAAGTCTCATTTCAAGTCCTACTTAAGTAAGTTAAGTGTCATCATCAAAATGTACTTAAAACACCAAAGGTAAAAGCAAATAAGGCAAAATGGCCTCTGTGAGTCATACATTTTTATGTATGACATTTTTTTTGATCGTTATTACTGATGCATCTATGTTTGAGCAGCATCTTACTGTTGTAGCTGGCTGAGGTGGAGCTAATTTTAACTACTTGTACCACTTTTGCCTCAGAAGAATATCTAAAGAAAACAATCTAAGAAGTTTGAAGGGGAATATATTTTTAATTTGTAGAGTTAAAAAGCTTTAACAGTGTGTTGCATTTGATAAGATCATCGCTTGTTTTTATGTAAACTCTCAATCTGAAAAGTAACTAGGAATTATAGCTGCCAGATAAATGGCCATCCCTCCCTCCCTCCCTCCCTCTGGCTCTGACTAACCTGGTTCGGGTTGGGGATGTCAGGGCAGCTGTCACAGGCGTCTCCCACTCCGTCTCCATCCCGATCCAGCTGGTCTGTGTTCTGGACACGCTGGCAGTTGTCCAGAAAGTTTTTGATGCCTACTCGCCAAATAACAAGAGGACATTGTTAGTGTTATTTAACAGCCAGTCTGACTCTTTTTCAGTGGAGCATATAGAGAATATTTACTGTAGTAGAATACCATCTGTTTTCTATTCTGAACTTTGGCTCCTGAAAAGTAAGTGATTTCTTAAAAATAACGAAGTGACTATTTTCAATTTAGAGCGATCAAAAGAATATTAATCTGCAACAGTTTTGATAATAAATCACGTCTGTAATTTTCCCACCAAAAGTGACAAACATTCTTTAGCTCCAGCTTCTTAATTGTGGAGATTTGCTGCATTTCTTTCTTGTGGGAGATTTGGGCCAAGCAAAACAAGCTATTTGAAGACCTCATTTATCACTATCTTTTGTCATTTTATAGACTATAGATTAATCAAAAGCATAATTGGCTGATTGTTGATAATGAAAATAATCATTAACTGCAGCCCTGTTACCAAGCAAACCATGCTACTACCAGTGAAATGATGAGTAAATACTGGTGATGCCAAAATGGAAAGATGATCACATTAATACAGTTGTGGGATGTTTATTATTCCTTAATTAATTTGATTCATTTAATCTAAATAGGAAAGATACTCTTATTTTTTGTATTTTTTCTAGACAAACACACACTTTTCATTAAGTAATTGCGAAATTTACACTTATAAGTCAGTCTGTGAATGAGTATTTAATTAATGAAGGCATAAAGACCTTTGGACATTGTGCCAATGCTACGATTTGATCAGCAAATGCCACATCAATACTGTATATGGCATGTTGTTTGCTATTTGACCACTAGGCTGCACTGTTGTATTTGCTATGTAGGTAAACACCAGGCTGCGTTGAGATGCTATTTTTCATTCATCGCATGGAGGCAGAAGCAGCACCACAAATGCATAAAGGTCAAGCAGCAGCGATAAGGAAAAACTATCTTCTCTCCTGTGGGGATTTTTCAGGTATAATCATGCTGCTGAATGATCAAAGCTTGTGTCTCACTCTGGGCTCAGTCTGCTACTGGCCTTGACTTTTTTTTTTTTTTTTTTTGCAGTGCTGTTTGTCATGCCTCAACTGGTTTATAAAAGCATCCATACCAATGCACAGTGATATAATTCTACAATGGGATTAAGAGAGATTTCTAATTTACTGATAAATCTGCCTGCACAAGTATGATTCTTGTAATTCAATGCAAGAGCAGGGTGGGAATATGTGTAATAAGTTATAACAGTGGGTGCCTTCAGTGATGCTTCTTACATAAGCATGAGCGTCAGAGTTAGTGATGTAATTTCTCTCCATACCATCCCCATCCATGTCGTCATCACACGCGTCCCCTTTGCCGTCCCCGTCAGTGTCCCTCTGGTCAGGGTTCACCACCATGCGACAGTTATCACAGGCATCGCCGTGGCCGTCCTTATCACTGTTCTTCTGGTCCACGTTGGGCTTCAACCAGCAGTTGTCCTGAGACAGACAGACAGCACGAAGGTCTCATTCACAGCATGTGTAGTGTGAATGTGCTGAATTTGTGCCAGTGGACAAGCTTGTGTGTGCATGTGTTTGGTTATCTATGCAAATGTGTGTCCTTGCATGTGGGATGCCAGTGGGTTATGGTTTGGAGCTGACACAGTTAGTTGATAAATCCATTAATTGATCAACATAAAATTGTTCTGATGATCAGATGGAGTCAGGCTTGCTGCTTCCTAGCTGCTAGAATGTAAATAAGTATACTTCCCAAAATGTCAAGCAATTCCTTTACGTCAAGCAAAACTACTGAACACTTGTTCTATTTTCTTACTATTGTCTTATATGATTGTAAAATGAATATCTTTGAGTTTTGGACTGGTGGTTGCAAAAAAAAAAGGCAGTTTGAAGACATCATCTTGTGCTTTAGGACACTGTGGTGTGTATTTTTCACCTTTTTTTGACCTTTTAAACACAAAACGGTGAATCAATTAACCTGTAAAATTAATCAACAGATGAATCGATAATGAAAATAATCAGTAGTTGCAGCCCTTGTGTGTTAAAACCATTTCCACCAACCTGCTCGTTTGGTATACCATCACCATCTGCGTCGTCATCACAGGTGTCTCCCTGACCGTCCTTGTCGGCATCCTCTTGACCAGAGTTAGGAACGTACATGCAGTTATCCTGTGAGGAGATGTAACAGCAAAAGAATGTGGGAAAGGGCATGGGAATCGCATCAAAGTTGTATTTGCTGACAAAGTGCACCTTGCTTACCTTTTTGCAGTTTAAATCTTTGCATTTGAGTTTCTCATCTGGGTATCCATCAATGTCAGTATCCTTCCCGCACAGGTATCCATTACCGGCCCAGCCAATGCCACACTGACAAGACAAATGAAACCCTTCAGAAACCCAGACAGCATGTATATACACTTGTGCCTATGTGAAGTTTGTGTGTACAGGTAGTATATAAAAGTGTGGGAGTGAAAAAAAAAGTGTGAAAGCCTACCTGACACGAGATTGTGCCGTCCCTCTCTACCATACACTGAGCGTTGATATCGCAGGGGTTGGTCAGGCTATTGCCGCAGCTGACCTCTGGCTTACAGCCCTTCACCTGATCTCCTGTGAAACCAGACTTACAGCTGCCGCAGTGGTAAGAGCCCTGTGCAGGAATGAGCACATCTGGTTTCTTTGGATTGCAATTGGAAAGCCATACAAATGAAATAATTGCTCTGTGTGAGCCATTTGTAGTGTTCAGATGATATTTTACAGTCTTACCACAGAGTTGTGACACTGTGAGTTTGCAGCACAGCCTCCGTTGTCGGGCCCTTTGCATTCATCAACGTCGTCACAGACCTGAATTGACCAAAATTAAATGCTTTTCTCATTTCAAGATTATTATAATTTGTATTCAAGAAACAACAGTGCAAAGTAAGTAGTATACTCCTACTACACATCTTTACAAAGGGTGATGTTGTGCTTTTTACTCACCACACTAAATTTATCTGACAACTATCGTTACTAGTTACTTTTCAAATTAAGATTTGAAATAAAAAACACATGATAAACTTTATAGAATACAACATCTTCCTCAAGATTAAAGCAGTGGTTCCCAACCTTTTTGGCTGGTGAACTCTTACAGTGAAAAACACAGAGCCTTGTTGGGGCCTCTTGTCACATGTCAGATGTCGATGAGTTATTACCAGTTCCACTAAAGAGAAATTTCCCCCCCTGAAATTCTCACATGTTTTCATTTAGAAAACCGTACGAGCCAAAGGTAAGAGGAACAATCCAAAACAATCTATAGCATTGAGGCATCAGAGCTTTGTATTTTTCTCTTTATTCTCACAATAATCTTCTTATGACCTCTCAGATGTACAAAATTGTATGCTTTATAATGATGTTTTATGTCTTCCTGGATCATGGACACACTCCTTTTTTAATTCTTGTCTCATTTCCCCCTCATGTTATCCATATTTTCACTACCCTTTTACCTGTTTGTTGGTCTGGGCATACAAAACGCCCACACCCTCCACTGCCAGGCCAGAGTAGCCCAGCGGACAGGCGTCACAGCGGAAGCCCGGGGCAGTGTTCACGCACTTCACTCCAGGGAAGCAGGGGTTAAACTGGCACTGCAAAAAAGAGGTCATGAGCTCTGCTGAAGCTGCAAAATGAACGTGGTTCTCACAGGGATTCTCCCTGAAAGCTTTTAGGTTTGATGACACTTCTGCTCATGCAAAAAAGAGAATGCTGAAGGGGCGAGTCCTTGGAGAAGGGGTCAGTGAAACACGAAAAGTCAGACAGGTAAACACGTGCACACATACACATCCTTGAACTTCTATCCTCACCAGGACCTCATTGACAAGAGTCAGGCCTTATCTTTAATTGAATTCCTCAACTTTTACCTTTTTCTAAATTATACCAAATTAGCTTCTGTGAAGTGCCGTTAGACTCTGTGAGCCACTTTGATGATCCCATCACCAGATTTAATTACTAAAGCCCAAAAGATCTGGTGAAATCTTTGTATATAATTTCTCATAGGCCTTTTGGAGCATGGAAAAACTGTGCTGTAATTTGTTAAATTTGCTCACCTCACTCAGAGCTCAGAAACAACTCCCTTTCTAGACATTAGTCCAAATAGGACCTTTTCATATATATTACATGGTGTAAAGCTTATAGTTTCACAGAGTATAAGATAAAGTGCAACAGTTTAGCACTGTGTTTTCAAACAAAGACCATCTAAAATGGAAGCGTTATGGTGGCTGGTAACTGGTTAAGAGGAATACCATAAACTGTGGTCAGTATATGTTATGTTTGAACAAAGGCAAAACGACCATCCAAAATAAACAATACCAACTCCAGGCCCAGTTTACTAGCTTATCTACACAGTTCTTATGGTACAAATTCATGCAAAGTGTAATTCTGTGGACACTGGAGGTATCTAACAAGCTGACATGTGAGTGAGAGTAGATGAGGAAAACTTTAAAATGTCACACCGCGAGCACTTTGATGCTAGCAGCGCTTCGGTGTGGAAATGGCCTCAGCAGGACTGAAGACCAGAGACCAAGAGATGACTTTGGTGCCAAAGAGAAGCAGTACCCTGGTCTCTGGACATATTTTTTGTGTATATGTGTATAAAAAAAACACCCAGCAGGGATCTGACCAAAATTTTTTCTTATTTTAATTTTTATCTTAAAAACGAGATTAAAAACGGGACTACAAAATCACACAGGCACAGCCGTAGTTCTTAGTCACTACTCTTTGTAAAACTGTCCTTAAGCTGCCGGCCTTAAACTTATATTAATTCATTTTATATTATTAAGAGTAGAAGTAGTGGAAAACACACAGACTTTCACACGCACAGATCCTTACCTCGTCCACATCATCACAGTTGAAACCGTCCCCAGTGTAGCCATCAGGACATGGTCCACACTCGACACCATCCGCTGTCTCTATACACATATCTTCACGGAAACAGACACCTGGAGCACATCTTGGTTTCACCTCAGTACCACCCAGGCCTTGAAATAACAGAGAAAAATACACATTTGATTCATCACATGCAATGCCATTTTATATGTTAAACAATCCAAAAATAGTTATTAAGCAACACATTTACTGGTCAGTGGCATGACTGTGATTGGACATAGTCTTACCGCAGGCCTGACACTCTGAGATGGTGTTTCTGAGGAATGAGGTCTCTTTGACCTGGAAAAGGTCAAACATAAATAAGTTTATATGCAGCCAGGCAAGCTGTCAGTGAGGTCAGGGGTGAGGAAGCAGGGATTAAGTGGCCTCGGGGGAACTGTTGGTGGTAGTTACCTGCTGAATGAGGACGTCTTTCAGCTCATTTATCACCTTTGTTAACTCCAGCATTTGATTGGACAGCTGCTTCGTGTTGACCCCTAAGAGAATAGGACTGTTATTTTGTTAAACTGTAGCAGAGGTGGGGGATTCTCACAGCTTGCTCTCAAATCACTCTGACAAACACTGACTATTGTTTTCTTACTGCTGGGATTATTTTCCTAGGAAACATTTGGCCTCTGTGGACGTTTCCTCCCACAAACTGAATCTTACCAAGAGTTTGGACGGAGTCTCTTTGTTGGAAATGACAATCTTGTAATGAAGCAACATTCTCAAATGTGTCCCCGACCACCAGCTTGAGCTCGTCTAAACTCTCCTGTTAGAATTAAACAGGTGAAAGTGGGCAGCTAAGCCATTTGGAAACCACCAGATCCATTATTGAGACAGAACATATTCTTTATTGTATGGAAATACTGTAAGTGATGGGTCACCTGCTCTCTGGCTTGCATGGTCTTTAGCTCCACCAGACCATAGCCTGCTGGCAAACCCTGGAAGGCAGCAGGGAGATCCCTGACTGTCTCCACCAGCCTGCAGTCCAGATGCAGCTCCACCCCGCCTGGCCCCTGCTGCTGCAGCCCCCTCAGGTGGAACAACAGTCGGTGTTGTTGGCCGTCTGCCAGCACCAGGTTGTTGAAGGTTACTGAGCTCATTCTCTTGTCAGTCCGCAAGTAGCGTAACACAGCTTTGAGAGGACAGAGGAGGGACAGAAGAAGCGACAGTGGTGTGGAAGAAGAGATAGCATTTATAGGAAATGAATTGAATTGAAATGCTGACCTGATGATGAAGCAATAGAAAAAGTCAGAGGACCGCCAAAGTTATTACAAATCATTCCAAGGGTAGCATGAATGTGTGTACCAAATTTCATGGAAAGCAATCCAACAGCTGTCAGACATTTATATCAAAGCCTAATAGTGGTACTAGAGACCATAAACACTGCATTGATCTATTTATCACCTTACAAAGTTGAAATGGTGAACATAGGGAGCAATGTTAGAATTTATTTGTAGTCATCTTTCTGGCCTCTCGACAAATCCAAGTAAAAAAAAATCTCCCTTCTTTTAGCTCTGTGTTTGGTCTCCACCAACTCCTGAGGGGAATACATGGCTTTTTAGCTTCTAAATGCTCCACTATGTTTCCCAGCTAATCACTAACTTTATCTGTCTTGTGTTTGGTGTTGGGCAAGTCATGTTTTTAGAGCCTTTTGCAGCCTGTTGCGGCTAGAAACGTTATTGATGCGAGCGGTGAGAGAAAACCAAAACAGTTAAGTTAAGTTAAGTCCTGTGATAATTCCCTGTGGGTTCATCGTCATGAACAACCCCTTTCACTTTACATATAGTCATTTAATCCTTTGTTAATATAAAGATATCGATAAGTGCAGCTTTATACTGTACTAGAGGCTCTTTCATGTTCTCCTACCTCTATTGAGCTTCCCCATCACGGTGAACTCAAAGTACTTGCTGTTGTCCCTCGGGTTGTACAGGCCAAACACGGTGGTTCCGGTCTTGGGCTGCAACTTGAAGGAGGTTAGGATGAAAGCCTCGTTCACCCCTTGCTCAGCCAGACCCCCCTGCAGCAGGTCTGGCAGGCAATCTGGCGATGTGAGCAGATCATAGACTGTTGACAGGGATGGGAAAGAGAGAAGTGGTAAAGCGCATAAGTAATGTATGATGAGAAATTAATATTTACAACCTTCAGCAGTGCTCCAGTCCCAGAGTAAATACATCCTGAGTTGACAAGAAGAAGAAGAAGACGATGTTGACCCAGTGTTTGTTGCTCTTGTGAGACACTGTGTCAATCAGTCTGCACAAACTTGGCAGGAAGAGTTGGCTCCGAGAAATCCCAAAGATAAAGCAAATCAGAGCTACATACTGTTTTGTGATAGGTGTTTCTATTATTTTTTGTTAGATCCACACCAGATTCACATCTACGGCTGATAGAATGTATAAGCGTGACCATTTTCAGGCACAATTCATTCATTGTTCTCACAGGCGGAGGTATGGCAGAATTTAGACAGATCTACTGACAGGTTGCTTACCGGGAGTGAAATGCCAGAGAGACACTCTACACTCATGGTTAGAGTCTCCCTTTAATAAAGTGACTTGGGAGCTAGGCAGATCACGAGAGGTTGTGCAGTGAATCTCTAGTCTGCCATCTGCTCACATCATGAATACACAAGTACCCTAAAAGCAGCCTGCAAAGTCCACTGTCGTGAGGGAGCAAAATTGCTCCCAAATGCTCCCAGAGATTGGCTCTTGTCAGCCAAAATTTGTGAAGCATGATCCCCAGATGAGATCTCTCCTTTTTCTTTTATGCCTCTCCTCTGCCAGTGGTTCTGTTTTGTCTGGCATATCCCATATTTCAGCATAATAACAGGGATTTTTTTTGCACGCATGATTGCCAAGATCACCTGGCGAGTATTACACGAACAGCTCTCTTTTTAACTCAACATGACTTACTGGTCCATTGAAATGCCAAAAGTCCAAAAATGGACAAAACAACAATAGAGCGAATGAACCTCAGTGCATGCTTAATGTTTTTAGACTTACTGTGATACACACTTGCACATAATGCACATTGTCCTGCTGTTCATAAATCGTCTGGACAGAAGGATTTGGGGGAACAGGGGTGGGCAGGGGGGTCAGGGTCATTTTACACCAGAGATCCTGAGAAAGTGCCTCATTTCACCCCTTGAATAACCTCAGATGTCAAGCTTCATAAAACTAGTTCAGCTGAAAGCCATAAAGTAATCCAGTGTCTTGTTCTCTCCTTAATACCAGCATATAAATCCATCATGCTAACAGATTACCATGAAGTGTACAAATGGTCAACATTAGTCATTTTAGTGCTTAACAAATACTTCACATTTGAGGTCTTGTATGTTGAAAGCTGTGATTTATTCTAGTGTTATGGTTAGAGGTACCCGGTCAGCCATTAGTGATGATGAACGAATTACATCATCAACATCAGCATGTCGTTAACATAAACAGTGAAGTCACATTTCTGCAATAGCCATGAGTAACCTACTGAACAGGAGTAGAAATCCATTATATTTCATCATATAAAACAATGAAATACTAATATTATTCTCTCAGTTGAACCTCCAGTAACTTTGGAGATATGGAACATTTTTAGCCATTTGGCAGAGGAAAGAGGTTGTGAACATGACCTTTTAAATTTACTTAAAGTTGATAAATTATCATTTATTTGGATTTGTGTTTCTGGCCACCTGGTGAATGCATGCTGAATATTCACTCTTTTATCTCTCTTTTTGGTATTTTCCAACTCCCAAGGGAAATTTCTGTTTAATGCCCTGCGTGAGTCTGCTGTTTGGTTTAGGCTTTTAGAAGTTTTATGCTGGAACCAGTAGAGCTGTGGGCAGGAGGGCTAAACAATGAACTATAACTTGTTATAAAGCTTAGTAAAGCCAGAGAGAGATACTGATGTCTTCACTGTGTGTTCATCACTACAAGCGATCCCTTTCACATTATCATTTGATACAGTGTTACAAAAATATCAATTACAGCTGCTTTAAAGATGTGCTTTGTTCTCGGTAAGGGAATCTTTATTCCCAGATTAGAAAGTGAGTTTCAAATTCCAGTAATCTCAGCTCCCTGTTAAATCATCCCTGAGACATTAATGCTGATCAATAACCCCAATAACCATTTACAGACATGGTATTGCTCTTTTGGGCTTCTAAAATCTTAAGTTTATCTGTAAACACAGTGAGTCCGTTCTTGCAGGCACATGATGAGATGATGAAGTCCATTAAATTAATCTGGACTTGTTTTATACATAACAGCAGGCGGCTATTTTGTTTAAAGATTGTAAGGATTATTAGGTGCATGAAAGCTATGCCATCAATCACTGCAGTGATATGCAAGGAGCTGATAAACTATAAACACCAATACTTCTACATGTCTTCTGCAGCTCTGGTTTTGTGTGTGACCTTGAACAAATGTGTGTTTTTTACTGCGAGTGTGTGTCAGAAAAAGAGAGAGAGAGAATGAGAGTCTTTGTGACTTGAAGTTCAATATTGCACCCAGATCATCTGTGATTATTCCCATGTGTGTGACCTAGCTGGGACTTTGTTTGAATTAATACGAGCCAGGAAGCTGAACCTCCTGAGCTGGAGTAATCAAGCAGATCTGGCTGGATGGATAGGAAAAGCAGGGTGACTTTACTTTTATTCTTTATCTTTGTCTACCTCCTGTCACAAACGCAAAAACGTATTCGAGTGCCTCACTTCTCCTACAACTGACAGGGATATTTAGCATTTTATTCATACCCCAGTGGATATCACACACCACGGCTAATCCTTTGTGTTCTTTGGGTCTGCATATGATATTCTCTTTCACAGTGTCTGCCTTATCCATTATGCATTGAATTCATATATAGTGAGTTAAAATACCCAGTGGTGGTGAGCCATTACATCTATTTTGACAGATAATGAAAATGGAGGATTACATCACAGCCAGGATGTCAGAAAAATGTAGCATTCAAATAAAACCGGGCATATTTGTGTGTATTTGTGTCTGTGTGTGTGTTTATGTTAAAATTTAAACAAAAAATAGGAAACTAGATAGATCATTTTAATTTCTTGCCCACTGTTGCAATTAGTTATCATCAATCAATAAGACACATTTTGCACAAAATGTAACGAGTGATTAATATGAAAAGCAAATTAAAACACTTGAAATAACACTCACCCAAAGCCTGCGCTTCCACGTGTAAGCATAGTTTTAATAGCAGCTGCGAGGCCAGAATCAGGGCTGTCCAAACACCCATTTTGTCCTTCCAGCTGGTCCCAGATCAGCAATTTCTCTGTAGTGATTTATCAGTATGTGACACAGTGGCAGTTTCCCGTATGTCTGCGCCTGCTGTGAGTGGTGCGTTCTTGTCTTTGCCACCTTTTTGAATCAGAAGTGACACAAGACTGTCATGGTAAGCCTAATAGAAGCTGCTGGCAGTTTTGGCTGACAGGGTGTGTGTGTGTGTGTGTCTGAGTTGGAGTGTGAATGTGAAGATTGCAAGAATCTTACTGAGGGAGGAGCATCAGGGCCAAAACCTGCTTTTAAAACCTTCCTCAGACAGCCCCATGCAGAGAAGGAGTGACCGGGGGAAACTCTTTGCATTGGCTCCTACTGGCTGCTACCTTTTCCCACAGGCTTCTGCACAAATGTACTGTACATGAGTCGCTTCTAATCCATTCTAGCAGCCCATGTTTGGCGACTGAAATCATGTTTCAGCTCAAATTGAGCCCAGATTATTTTTAGACTCTTGAGTTCATGCTTGGGGTACATTTCTGAAAATGTCTTTCCCACCTTCAGCAGGCAGACTGTGAGTATTTTTTTCACACTCTGTCTGAAACACTGGGAGATTATTTCACTTTCCTTCAAGGGATCAGATGTGACACCTTTTCCCATGTGCCCTTGCTTCCCCCCCTCCATCCCCGGGCAAAGTCAGGAAATGAGCGCTCTGGAGCCTGCACCTTAACAAGCCGCATTAACCGGCCAGCAGAGCTTCAGACAGGCTGCTGGCTCACGCCGCCTCCAGGTCGTCAGCATGTCTGGCACCACGCGACTTGCCACATTTGGCAGAGATGAGGAGGCTCATGTCTTAATGATGTTTGTTTTTCCCTTTTTCTTTGCCTGTTGCATTTTATTTTTAAGCCAAATGAGCCTTATTCCATGGGCCACCAACTGCCATTGCGCACAAAAAAATATTGAATCTGCACTGATGATGAATGAATCCTTCACTGATTCAACAAAAGTCGAGTCTCAGTGGCTGCAAAATGATGTTCCCACTTAAAAGTATAAACACAAGTATCTATAGCAACAAACAGCTGCAAGTGAGTCACAGTTTCCATACGTCTACCACAGGTGTTCCTTGTGGTTAGTCTGTTTACCGCTTCCAGTCTTGTCTTGTGTACTGATATGGACTCCATCCAGTCAGCAACAGGACACCCAGAGTTTTATCTGCCCTCTGATTGGTTTTCAGAATGAGCCTTTACAGGCGCTCGGATTCTGGATCACAGACAGCCCCACAGACCTCCATGCATGGTCTGCAGCTGCGGTCCGGAGCTCAGTCGACCACATCAGTCTGCTGGAGGACCTGGGCTGAGTCACATCATGGTGCGGTTGATGAGGTCAGACAGTGAATGCTGCAGCTGGCTCGTAGATAAAACCAAACCCCAAATGTCTCTGACACCATCTCCTGACTATTTATATTCATGATACCAGCATGACCGAATCCAGAGACTCCTGATATTCACACTCGTAACTCTGTTTGTACGGTTAGTTGGTAACAGACACTGAAGATTACAGCATTCCCATGACCACAATGACTACATCATGTACTGTATTACTGATGAGTATTACTCAGCCAACCTGAAGCTGTGGTTTTATGCAGCATTAAAAGGCAGTAAGGGCTGTTTGTGCTCTTAGTGGAGGTCCGGCAGTTAGAATTTTTCAAAACCTCTGAACCGAAGAAAAAAGCCCAAGACAAACTGGTCAGAAACAAGAATGATTAAAGGGTCATAATAGGAAGCATGTGGTACATTAGTAGCAAAATAAAAGAAGATGTTTTACTGTAATCCAACAAAGAAAAATAGATAGGCAATCAACACTTTCAAATATTTCATTAATTGTATTTACTCTCCTTAAATCCACCCACAGAGAGCTTTTTTGTGTATCCTCTTTCGTACCAATGTACAGGCTTCTTCATCAAACCATTTCTCAACATTTGCCTTCATTCATTATAGACACATTTTTTACAATCAAGTCATGTGGTTTTTGTTATTCATCAGGCTCTCCGGATTAATCTAGTAATGTGCAGAAATGTTTCTGTTGTGTTACTTATGCACCATTTATAGTGTCATTACTCACTGTCACCACTATTTATTGCATTCTTTATTACTTACACTTATTCTATATTATTCTTATCCTCTTGGTGCACATAAATATTTTATATACTAAACAAATGTTGCACTTAAATATATAATTTGTCTCTTCAATGTGACATTTTCTGGCATAATTAAAAGAAAAGATTTACTGATGTTGACTGTGCGGGGGAAAAAGTAAAAGAAAATAGTAAAGAAAATAATTATATTCATCACATAAAGGTTCCTCTTCATAAGAAGTTCTTTCATAAAACATCTTACATCAGTGCCCTTGTGTTTGAGGAACGGACACAGACTTTTACAGCACAGCAAACCACAGCTGGTGGTGACCATAAGTCTCCTTGCCCCTGTGCTGAGTGCTTAAGTGCTCATTACACTGTGGGATGCGACGTCTTACAAGCTCTGCACTGTCTTACCTGATGAAGTTACGTAACAGCAGCCAGTCAGCAAGTCAGAGGGGTCTGATCCAACACCTCATTAAATCTGCAGCATCTATCAAAACCTCTACTATGTCTGGTAGAGGGGGCTCGCTCCAAACCCAAAATTACAGCATTAAATTGCCTGAATTTCTGGTATTAGACAGACTGTAACTCTGAACTCAAGGCAGAGGCTTAATAAATGGACCCACATCCTGCAGCATATTTAGACTGCAAACTCTTGAGCCAAATTGGTATGTCATGGTGGATAAAGCTGTTGAGTTTCCTGGAATCGTCTAACACGGCGTAGAGGGCATGAATACAAATTATACATCAAATGTTAGAGATACAAAATTAATCATAAAATGTATTCTAAGTTACATGGAACAGAAGATCTGTAGAAATGAGGCACTGCTCATTACAACTGTAGATTATAATGGAGTTGTGGCCTTCAGGTATTCATATAAAATTGATGCATAAATGCATATTTGTTAGAGCTGAATGTGAGCTTGAGTGTTAGTCTGGGTTGTGTGTAAAAGAAAAAAAACACAAGATTTTTGTAATTCTTAGAAACCAACTTTAGAGAAATACAGGAAACGGACGAAACCATTGCCATATTTTTTAAATTCCATTTACCTGAGTGGACTGCCCGCCCTCACATCTCTCTGTAAAATCACTCAAAATGGTCTCAGTTGTGGACACTGTAACATAAACCTGAACGCCTCTCTTGGAAAAACATGGCTATTACGCTAGAAGATTGATGATAGGTGCACAAAGGTATTCTCAGAATAGCCTCAGTGCGATTGGGGGAACATATCGTTTCTAAAACAACAATGTGGTTTTCGGTGTCGCACTAAATTTCTCAGTATTATGCAAGGGCACTTAATGAAGGCCCCCACAAAGCCAGTAGAAGTTGCGGTTGATGGTTTTGCCATGTGTAAACTGTGAGTTCACTCTCAGACCATCTCAGACTATCCAGCTGCTCCTTCAGTCATTCACACCAGCTGGGTGCGTTCAAACTCACTCACTCCATCTCAATGGATGTCTCACCTCACCTACACCTACACACCTCATACTGTAGACGGAGGCCGCTGTAAATCATCACCATAGATACTTGACAGCAAGTCAGCCTTGCAGCACTCTCCCCCTGTCTCTGTTTTTCACACGAACGCCCCCAGTGCAACCTTTCCCCATTTTTCTCACCTTTCTCTCTTTCCTTTTGCTTTTGTAGTCACACTGGTTTGCTCAAGGGATGGCAATGTCAGATCACCACTTTGGTAAGGTTAGGATTAGGGTTAATGAAGCCTCATATATGCATGTTAGATGGACAAGGGTTAGGGCTGACTGGAATGTTAAGAGATTAAATATCTCAACAGCTATTGTCATGAAATTTTGTTGGTGTTCCCCAGACAGTCACTTTAGTGGCTTTATCTCTAGTGAAAATTAGTTATCGTGTGAAAGGCCTTCGCATGTTTTGGATACATTTCCGCTGGATTTGGTACAAACATTCATGGTCCCCTCAAGATGAATTTCTGATAAGTTTTTATCTTGCACCATCAATTGTTAGCTTGCTAAAATGCTAAACTAAGATGCGTGCATTCGTGTGTGCATGCTTGCAATACTGACATTAGCATTTAACTTAATGCATCATTGAAGAGTCTTACAGCCAGGCTATGCTAGGAAAAAAGTATTCTGACCATGTTGGAAATCCAAAGTGTTTATACCTCCAAATGGCCACTCGAAGGTGGAGTGAAAAGCCGGTCACCATAGAGACGTGATTGTCTACATGTTAAGAGACACACAATTGTGCAAAGAAAGAAACAAAAGGGCTTGAGAGACAAGTTCAATCTAGCTCCTCTCTCTCCTCCACACAGCTGGCCGATCATGCCATTATCAGAGTGTGAATGTTCATAAAAGATTCTTCGTAGCAAAGCATTTACCAAACAGCTGCTTCAGGAAGTGAAGACAAAACACACCTACACTGCACTGAGCAGCTTGTTTACACAGTACGAACAGCGCTGCATTGTACTCCATTGAGTCTTATTCCAGGTGCTCTCATTAATCCTTCATACCTCTTGCACATGTCTGGGCTCGGAGGGTCCGCCATACGGTGGGAAAACAGCACACTGGGTCATTTGTTCAGACACAGTCAAATCGCTGCTGTATTCTTAAGAGTGACAGAGAATGAAAACTGCAGCAATCGCTGTCTGGAAATGTTTCCGGCAGGGCATTCATTGTGCACATTTTAATGTCAGATCGCATCTGAAGAGACGCAATGATGTGACTGCAAACTGCATTTACTGAACCACATATCAAAATATTAAAGATCAATGTATTTATTGTGCACGGTTCTTACTATTTAAACCCACAGAAAAAGAACCAAAATATTTTCTGGTTTGGTAAGTTGTATGTGTCTGATATTTGAGTTGCAGTACGTCATCCTGTTATGTGGAATTATAACCTACTATTTCTTATAATAAGTGGTTCATGAGGAGGAAGTGAGCCACATGTGGTAAAGTGAAGTTACTTGAGATGGAGGCTCAAATTAGTGGCCTTGTTTGAATGTTAAGGCAAGGACGCCGTGCCAGTTTAACTGAATTTCTTTGTTATATCCAAACTCTTTGAAACTGGACTCTCGATTTCCTGTCAAACACTATAGGAGCAGGATGATAATGCATTTCCCAGAGAGGCAGATGTCCTGTCTCTAAAGGAAATGAACAGATTTCTTCCACATTCTGTCTCAGCCTCAGTCTCAGCTACCTTCAAGAGCTACGCAACACGAAGCACAAGGTCAGGATTTAGATCTTCTTTCGTAAAAACCAAATGTTCAGACTCCCTCTTATCACCGTATTCCACATGTATCTGAAAGTCTGTTATTTCACTTTTACGCTCGGAAAAATCACATGTGGCATTTAAGACTGTTTGCTGTAGTAATTGTCCCCTTTTTCAGGGAGGATATTACAGGGTGGACAGATCTTAACACAGTCTCCTGCTATGAAGAAGTTAAGGTTCACAGAAACAGGGGATAAAACTGTGTGAGAACATGGTGATTTACAACAGCCTCTCCCACCTGTGACTGCCTGTTTGCCCCAAGCTGAGGATAAATGGTTTGGGGGGGGTTGAACCTGGGACAATCCACAGGCCAAATTTATAGCTTTAAGGATAATTCTACTCTGTTTTCATAGCTTTTAATATAATTTCTCTTTTTCGGTTATGATAAAACTGTACTCATGAAAGCAGTCACTTCTTTCATCTGATGGGGAAAGAAACAACTGAGCAGGTTGTAAACAAGTTGATTTACTTTATTACATTAAGTATTAAGTACATAAGTTTTTAGATTTAGTCACATTTTAGTCTTTTGATCATCATTACCAGATTTAGTCTAGTTTTAATCAACAAAAACGAAAGTTTGACACTGTCACCATGTTTGTATACGGTTCCCATGGTTACAGGTGGCGGCTGGAACAACTCTAAAAAAGTATGATAATTTGCAATATATCTAAGCTTATATAATCATCTGATTGCTCATGTTTCTATCCCTTGTTTTTTTCTTTTTTTTGTTGTTGATATAATGACCACAAAAGACAGAAGTTGTGATACACTGGAATTTAACTTTTTTTTTTTTTTTTACTGAAATTGCCGTTAAGTGTGATGGGTGTGATTCCTAAGCATGTATAATCATTTAGTCAACCAACAAAGTCCTTCAATTTTTTCCATGTAGTGTAAAAGTGATGCCAAAGCATGTACTTGTAACTGGGCATAGTTTGCAATGCGTGCACGTGGGCGTGTTACGTGAGGATGTCTGTGAATGGAAACCAGGTGCTTTTGTGCTTTGCCAAGACAGGCTTGTTGTTGCATCGTCAGCTTGGTGTGTCTAGAAGTAGCTTAACAAGCTCAGCAGGACCCCTCACATCAAACGCTCCGCTAATGGCTGATAAACTCATTGGGCTTGGTCAGGCTGGACAACAAATGGGCACGTTTACGTTCAACAGAGCACAGCAAAACCTCAGTGTGCTTCTCAGGCCCTCCATCCAAAATCCAGGCCAGCTATTTTCATGAGATGTTAAGAGGAAACGGCTTTCTGGTTTATGGGAAAGCAATAAAATGTCAAATCCTTGACTGGTCAAAGCAGCAGCTTGTTTAAAAAAAAGAGAAAAGAGAGACTTATGTGAGGTAAGGAATGACAAAGGCAGATGGAAAGAGGCAGCCTGGTGTGATGTCATAACATTTCTGCATGAAGCTGGTTTAGACAAGAGGAAGAGTCATCGCACATCGGGTAGAAAAAAAACGCTAGTGAACTACACTCCAAAGAGCTTATCAGGACGGATCAGCAGAGTGATTTGCTGTGATTTACCTCATATGGAAGAGGGGATAAATTCCAAACAGATGCTGTGGTTCATTTGCAGGTTGTTAACAACACAGTAGGTTGCCCTTCCTTTTAGTTTCCTATGATTGCCTTCAAATGATCTCCAGACAACCATGATCCAAAACTAAAAATACGCTGTACACACACAGTGGAGGTTACTGGTCCAAGCTTACTTAAGCAAATCTTTGTGCTTTGCTGGCTGAAAACAGTCCACTTACCTCACATTTTCAACGAGATGAACACGTGCACAATAAACACCGCCAGGATGAAGAATAAAAGACCCGAGAGGCACATTAAAGTTTCGAGGAGTGAAGTTTAATGGGATCATGATTATCTTTGTTGGAGGTCAAATATTTAATTGATTTATGGGACAAAAAGCACAACCAGAGCCACTCCTACATTCACTCAGCCAACTAAAACTCTCTACATTAGATACACCATCTGAGCAGAAAACCTCAAGAACCACTCTGGGCAGCTCAGTTTTACAGAGGGTCATTACTTTTGACAAATGACAGACATTCCGCTTTTTCAAAGGTTGGGTGAAAGGCTACCACATATTACCTTTCCCATTTCGTCTGAACACACTGTTCCCAACCAACCGTTTTCATCTCCTCCTATCAAAGGGATTTATTGTTCTAGCTGGGTAAAACTCTCTTTCTCTCCTTTCACTCGTATCCGGGCAATCTCTCCTCTCTGATTATGATTTAGCTGTTTGAGATCAGTGTTACTCTCCAGGAGAGTAAAAGTGACCTCAGTCTGACTCATTGGTCGGCATCCATCCCCTCCCCGGGCCCTACGACATGCACAGACTGACCGAGAGGCTGACAGAAAGACACACTGGCAGAGTGCTGCTGGGTAGACAGATGTACATATGAACAGAGAGACAGAGGTACAGACAGGCAGGGTCCTAAGGTTGCCCCATGACGAAGAAGGAAGGAGGCAAATTTAGTGCGGTACAGAGGGTGGACTGTGACCTTATTGGCCAGACTGTTAGCGAACGGGGTCACTGGCCTACAGCCGACGTCACAGCGTGCTGGTTGTGGAAGCAGCCAAACGCTTTCCTATGTAGATCCTGAAAAGAGAAAGCAGTAAGTGACAATCGGCCATTCGCTTAAACCCTCCACCCCAACAGCGGTCGTCCAGTCATAGCTTAGCAACGGTAACTAGCTTCAGCAGGCCTGTCAAGCTTTGGATTCGTCAACATTTTTAAGCGGTGTGCATGGGGCATCAGAGTGTCAGAGTCAGACAGAGTCATCAGAGTCCAAAAATGACCCAGCCATTAAATTAATTTTAGCTTTACGCTCACCAGACATATCAGTTAGTCCTCCTCTTAAGAATAATTTCTCTTACAACGTTAAGCATTTTAAGTATAACTTTTGGAAAATAAAAAATAAGCAAACCATAATCATATGGATGCCAACTTTTATACCTGGGACATGCAGCTTTAGCCTGTATTCTGCTTTTATGGGGCATTAATTAGACAGGTCAGTTGAAAGCATTAAAAAGTCAGGTGGATCATCAAGTCATTATTTCAAACAGGAAAATCATCATTTGCCGGCTAGAAATTAGATTCTCCTTATTATGATAATTAATATTATCATGATCGATATCAATTGCTGTAATGCATTTTTTTAGACATAAGACGTAACATAAAATGTAAAAAAAGTGAGTCTGTGTGTGTGTGTGTGTGTGTGTGTGTGTGTAGGTGTGTGTCCCACCCGACGCCAAGTGTGAGAAGGTGTGAAGCCAGCAGTGAGGGACCCAGGATGAGGAGAACATCGGAGGAGAAGATCCCCCTCTTCATCACCTCTGTCTTCCTAACGCTGAGGGAGCCCTGCTGCTTCGGGTGCTGAAATACAAACTCTCTGCAGGCAAGGAGGAGGACGAGAGCCGAGGGATGCAGGTAAAGAGAAAGAGAAAAAATAAACAGAGATAATGAGAACACAAGAGAGAAGACAATGAGAATGCAGGAAAGGTAGCAAAGAGAGTCTGAGACCATTAAGAGCTACAACCTGTCAAACAGACTTATTGTATTGCGGAAGATTAAATGTCAAGTGTGGCAGTGTAAATAAAACGAGGGTGATTCACTCAACACTCAAAGGTATAAACTTTGTTTAAAATACAGCATTGGAACATGCTGTCAAAGTCAAACTAAAGAATAACACAAGTCAACAACTCATGTTTAATGTTTTGTGAGCAAAACAGGCCTTATTTATATCAAGTAGTGCCAAAACAAAATGCTGAATGTTTCTTTGAATATGAATAGACCTCCTTCCGCCAGCTCCTTACTAAATGCACAGAAATGTGGGTTGTATCGATCTTCTTGTCTAACGCTAGCCAACAAAGTAGTAATAACTATTCCTTTATAAATGTTATGCGCCTACATATCTTCACAAGTACTTGAGTGTTCTATAGGAGCTTAGGGACGTAGTAAAATATCACAACAAATAAAAATAAATATAAAATGAAAAATAATGCAACTGATGACTTTGAAGGGGCTGATCTTACTTTGGCGGCATGTTTTCCGGTCTACTGGACCAGTCCCACACCCAGTCAGTGTCTCCTCGCCGCTCACCTTCCTCCTGCAGCATGCATAAGGGATCAGATGATGTGCAACAGTAGAAAAAGCAGAGGAGGAAGAGCAGATACAGAAGAGAAAATGCGGGGGGGGGGCTGTGGCGTTCACCTGACCTACCTCATTCACACATACAGTATATGCCGATGAGTCTTTAAAATGTTGACAGCTAAATAACTAACTACATAAATGCACCAAATGCTGTATGAGACAGATCACAAATCTCATACAAGTCTCATGTCTCACCAGACTGATTTTAACCTCCACCGAAATAACTGGCCATTAGTGGCTGGAAAGTTGGCAATCAGGATAAAAACATTCTCTAAATGGTTGGCGATGATGTAAAATGAATTGCAATGAAAGTATGCTCGATTTGTAGATAACAGGCTTGAAAAATGTCTGATTATTTTCCAGACATGTTTACAAAAAGGAGGATGAAGTCATCTGATGGATATTAACAACATAAGCCAGTGATAAGACAATGACTACCTGTATGGCGACACAGTCACTGTCCTGCTCACTAGCGGGTCTTGGGGAACCAGTGGACTGTGGAGTCCCTATCTGAGGAGGACTGTGAATGATAAACAGAGATTTACAATGCAGGTTTAGAATAAATATATGGACATACTGCAATTTCACAATTCTACATTTCTGCTAAAACAAACAGATAAAGTAAACATACTGTGAAAAACCAGCAAAGTTCCACTGAGCACAGAATGAAACTCATTACTGTGGACATGTTTCACACCTAGCTGTGCAGCTAAACCCCCTAAACAAAAAACAACTATGCAATCCACACAAAAAAAACCCCTCCACTATTACCTGTCTCTACTCCTCTCGCACTCCAGCTGCGCCTCCAGAAGGATCCTCTCCAGCTCCCCCTGCAGGGTGGAGGAGATGCTGTCCTGCGGCCCTGTCTGACTCTCCCTGCGGCTCACGGCTGCAATCAGCTCCTCCAGCTCGACCCAGGAGCCTGATGAGGAGACGACACGAGCAGCAGAGTTTGTAATGATGCTCAGGTAGTCAGGAAGGAGGCAGACGACAGCAGGGCTTCATACACATACATTAGACTGTAATGAGCCAGAGAGGAGCCGTGATGAGGAAAGTAAACAGATCCATATTGGTGATCTCCTTAAAATTGAGCATTTAAATTGAGTGGCTTTTATGGAGCTTGCAACATTTTCATTGTTGTTTTTTTTTATCATTACACACCCTGCTGAGAGTAGATTTGTGACAAGATTATAGTGGTGGCCATTTATCAAATAAACGTCGAGTATCAGCAAAATTGTGTCGTGCAGATGAAACAGTGTTGCTTTTGTGTGTAAAGAGTTTATTGGTCTTCAGTTTCTGCAGAATATGCGACACATTATTTGAGCCTTTATTTGTGCTTTTACCCTATTTTCACTTTACATTGTAAAAATTATTGGTGCTTTTGTTTGTCACAACTCATTTGAACAATTTTTTAGCTTTTCCTTAAATTGCAAACCACCACAGCTAAAAGATAACAGCTTTTTTTTGTGTTACCTTATTTCACTCATACATTGAAATTTTTTTGTCAGAGCAATTCTTAATGTCGTGCAACTTGTTTTAACCGGATTTGCTTCCTTCTAAAATGGCCCAGCTTTCATGTGGAGTGGGCATTGAGTGCCCAGGTGTGTGTTGACATATGGTGACTTATAAGCAGCTCCACGGACGACCTGACATGACATGACATTAGATGAGCTGAGAGACGGTGAGCGGACATCTGGCAGGACTTTGCCGTGTTACACACATGTACAAAAACACACATAACACACTCAGGCAAAGAATCAGAGCCAGCGTCTCATTCTGTCTATCAACGCATTCTGAAAAAGAAAAACACAGAATATGAATGAATGGACTCACTGGTTCATTGGATACATGGAGCAGGAAGAGATTTAAGCATGCACACACATTTACACACACATGCACACTGGTATGTATTCCATGCACACACTCACTGCCAAACAGTAGGGCAGGGTTTACTCAGACTGACAGCATGCTTGCTTACGTAAGATCTTATTTTTGTTAGAGATTAGCCATTCGCCCTCCTCCTTCCTCCCCTTGTTTCTCCCTCATCATGCTGTCTGTGTCCCTCTGTGACATAGGCAGCACCTACAAAATATCAACACCTCGTCTGCCTACCAAAGTATCCTTCCCTCTCATGTGATCTCTCTAATCTTCACTTTACCCAGGTTTATGACACTGTGTGATCACACAAACTGCAGCAGAGAGGGTAGAGACATGAGAGGGCACAGAGCTGGAGGGGGTGAGGGTGGGAGTGAGGGAGGGCAGAGCAGGGAAACTGTGCCATTGCCCTAGTTATTTTTCTACAGAGGGGAGTTATGACATAACAACTGCCTTGTTGCCTGATTTATCTATCTGTCGGTTTGTATGGTGCAATCCAATACACATTTATCTGTGCTACTGCCAAATCAGCTTTATATAATGTGGACAAGAGCTAGACGCTAAAAGACTCAATGAACTGCAACATGCCATTTCATTCTTGATTTGCTGGACTATGAATGAGTGACTGTTTTGGAAGAGCAGGGGCGGCGGGTCTTTTTTTTCTCCTTGCCTCTGATTTATACTTTATTTCTCCTTTTTCTTGCAAGATTTACTGAAGAAAAGTACTTTAACCAAAATGGTTGCATCCAAAAAATGTGCGGGACAGCAGTCTAACTATAGGTGTGTTTCCATCCATCTATTCTTATGCACTTTTTTTTAATTTGTTCAAAAAAGCCTCAGTGAAAATGCTGGAGAGAGCAAACATGGCAACACATGACAACATCAGTTCTGTCTGGATGTGTCTCTCACATTAATACATGAAGCAAACTCCAGCGCTATATTTCCATCACGTTTTCCACGCTGTTCTCCATCATCTTAAACTCTTAAGTACATTGTGATCTCTTAGTCTTCAATGGATGCCATCTAATGGCACCCAAGTGGAGAATTAACGCCACCAACTGTTTATCCCGATGCGGCCAACTCCAAATAATCACATAACAGTGATTGGTGGACTCTCAGATTAATTCGTGTTTTCTTTTGCTGATTTTCTGGAAATTTTATAAAACCTTGGACAACATTTGAAATAAAACTTGACCAGTGGTATTAACTCATTTTGTAGGCCTTAAAAGTGTCGACTCCCAAATATCGATATCAGTATTTTCCTCAAAAAGCACTGGTCAGACTATAAAAACACGTCTTGCTATAAAAAAAAAAAAACTCATGCGTAAGCTTCAACCCCCCACCATTTTCATCCCCTTTAGTCCCTCAGTGTCCTCCCCACCATAACACTGATCCACATGTTTTACCCAGCATCCTATGTGCCAAGCAATGTGCCAACAGCACAGTGGAGCTATAAGCGTCAGGAAATCTCCAGAGCTTAATTGGCTTACAGAGATACAAACAGGTGAGTCAGGGAATCCGTTTACACAATGACAGTGTCAGTGGCAACAACAATGCCAACTTTAACTCTGGCAGTGCCTTCTTCTCTGTGTTGCATCCTCACACACACTTGCTCTCAGTCTGACATGATGTTAGTATCCTGTCCTGCACTGGTGAGCAGCTGGATATCTGCACACCACAGCTGTAGAAACAGTGACCCGATGGATGGGGTCATTGTTTGTATTAGTATTGTTTACTCATTTTGTTATTGATTATATATTTGCATTGTGAAAGTGAACTGCAAATGAAATAGGCAGATCATCGTGATCTCGGTTTGCTGTTGCATAGTTACATGCGAGCAAAAAAAAAAACAAAGAAAAAAAGCATCTGCTACGTCCTGGCTGCAGATAAATGAAATGTCATCGCACAAGACCAAAACAGCGGCCTGGTCCATGTAGCCTACCAGCATCACTCACCGTAGAGTCCGTCTTCTGGTGTCTGCGAGCCGGACACAGACATGCTTAGCGCCGGGCGGTGGATGGAGAGAGGGAGAGAGATGCTGACACTGACCGAGGAGGACAAGCAGGTGCAGAAGGGCTCTTGTGCGGTGCGCGTTTCCCCTCAACCACTCCTGTGTTTGTTGTGGTCTAAAAAGGACTCCGGGCACCGACGCTGCGCTAATCCGCCTCCCTCCACCCCTCCTGTCCTCACCTCCCTCCGCCTCCCCCCTCTCCCACGTGTCAGGAGCGGAGAGGTAAACAAAACAAGCCGAGGGCTCAGCAGCAAGGTGCATGAGGCAGCAGCGGGTGACTGAGTGCGAAAAAAAAAAGAAGCAGTTTTTCAATGGGCACCAAGCAAGTTTCCATTGCCTCAAATTGAATTAGAACAAATGGATTTCTCATTTGCAAAAAATGATCCATGACATGCTTATGTAAGAAACTTGTGATACGGTTTCATAATACAATTTGGGCACCAAATTACATAAATGTAAATTCTATGTAGGTATCACTGCTGGAGATGTTACATCATCTATTGGTAGCAATTACAAAATCAGGGAGATGACATAAGGTCATTTCTATTAATAGATTAAGTGTACCTCCTCATTTATAAAGGGTTTATAAGTTGTAACTGATGGCTTTATTGATGGTTAATGCATGATTTGGGTCATTTCAAGATTAACAAAAAATGGCTCCTGTGTGTCCTTTTTATCTTGTGATCACCCAAAAATACTTGTGGGATTCATTCTTTGATAAGTCATCAAGTCTAAAATTAGACGTTTGAAATGTTAAGAAGTTGTTCATTCATGGATTTATTCTCTTAATAGTTAGTAGTTCATTAAAATGTCTAATTAACTAAATAACTGAACAATACCAGCCAGTAATCAGTTTCACTTATCTGATGAACAAAACTTTGAACATTAACTCACAAATCCCAATGAGAAACACACAGGACCCCTCATTCATTTTGAGTCATGTTTGTAGCCACCTGATGAACGTTAGTTAGCTCTGTTTTTGGTCTCCACCAACTGCTAAGAAAAATATCTGGCTTTTTAGTTGCCAGATGGCCCACTTTGGGCTGGTAGTATACAGAGCGTTTTTAGATATTCTCAATTAAAAAAGTTGCCTGCTTTAGCCGAAAAGCCAAAAAATAGTTGCGGGCCAGACAGTTAAAAAAAAATTAGTTGAAACTTCTTATAGCCTAAAACAATGACTCCCAATCAGAGTTACTTCCACCCTCGGGGGTACTTCTGCAGTAACCAGGGTGTACCATGTGGTGTATTTCACCACAGTTCAAAACCCTGAAATGATTATTTGATAAGAAAATATAACTATATCCATATATTGAATCAGCTGTGTGCATGAAAAGTAGTGAGTAAGTTTAATAGTATAATAAGTATATTAAGAATAATGAATATACAAGTCTGAAAGAAAAGATTGGAAACCCATTGGCCAAAAAGCTCTGTAAAGTCAGAGGTAGCAGTGGATTTGAGTGATATTTCTCTGTTGGTTCATTAATCATGGAGTCCACGAGTCTGCCTGGAAACCTCACAGTGACGAGCTTCATGTAGTTTAAGTGTGGTAGTGGTATTGATCTTCTCATCTAATGTTTTTATTTACCAAACAACATTTTCATCATCAGAAATAGTAGATCAAGGTCATCTTGGCACATTTTCCTTATCCATCAGTATAATGGATTTTGTTTTCAGAGCTAAACACTGCATGGTATCTGACAGTCTATTTGGTTATTGCCATGATTACAATGCAATGGTTACTGATAATGTTTTCTGTCTATACCAGACTCAGAGGACATCAAAAATACTGTTGCAGCAGTGAACTAATATTCAACCAGAGGAGCTCATCAGAAACTAAGGCCATTGTACTAAAAAGTTCCCTTAAACCATCAAATAATGAGCAGTAAAATATGAAATCGACCTTGTGTTCAGTCTCACCTAAATCACATAACAAACTGTGCCTTTTTCCACAAGAGAGATCTCCCATTCCCGTAATTAGTGGCAATGTACCTAAATGTAGCTAAATACATACATTTCTGCATTAAAATGAGACATTGTCTTTCCTCGTGTATAGGGAACAATTTGTACTGAAGTTCCTGCATATTACACTGAATGTAACCTGTTTGAAAAATAACAACTAAATGAATCATACAAAATGAAGATTTCACCTCTCTGGTCCAGGGCTGTCCATGCAAAATGTTCTAATTAAAGCTCTTTGTAGTAAGCCGCTGTTCAGTCATATGTCTGTTCTGAAGCCAAATTATTTCACATTCATCAGTTATATTAGAAACAGTAATGCTTACTATAATAAAATTAGGTTACGGTTATTGCCAAAATCTAGCAAATATATTAAAAAAGCACTCCTTTTTTAATCTTTGGCAAGCAGCATAGGTTGGATAGCCTTTGATGTGTGCCTTAAAAACATCAAATGAAATGGACCAAAGCAGATCAGGATGTTCATGGTTGCTGTATCATCACTTTATCACCATCATATACCTGGAGAACATGTGAGAACTCAGTGTTATATTTAAACAATTTCTAATGAATTAGATCAGGAATGTATTTCAGATTTTTCCATTTCTATCTGTATCGAATGAGCCCTATGGCCAATGATTCATCTGTTTCTGTGACATTCCTTTAAGACGCTTGGCATCAGTGACATCAGCAGTGCACAGACTCAGTGCTGGACTTCATTCAAGAGCAAACAGAGACACAACGCATGAGGATGTACACACTAGATTTCCATGCAGAAACAGTGCTTTTATCCCTCTACTTTGACACTTCCTAATAGTTAACGGTCACAGGAACACATAAACTGTTGTCTGTCCTGAATCGTTTAGTAAGTGTTGTAATGTAAACTTGCATGATGTTCTAGGAACAACATCACCACCTGGTGGAGGGAGCGACCAAAAAGCACCCTGTCCTGAGGCAATTTTATATACCAGCATAAAAATGAAAACTTTCATATGCTATACTGATTGAGCTACGACTGCCTTAGATCCTCTAAACTTTTTGGTAAATCGCTTTCCAAGACTTATTTGAGGTAGAACAGCAAGCATTAAGAATGATGCAATGTATTAATAGTGCCTTCTGGTGCATAGCAGCCGCCAGAACCCTCTCCACTTTCACAGTCTATCTTCTCGCCCATTTATTATGTTGCCAAGCAGCATTTCTCTTCTGACCTCCAGCCTTGTTTCTAGACAAGAGGACAGACACAGAAAGTCATTAATCGGCCCAGAAACAAAGCAGGAAAAGTTCCCTCATCCATCAAAAGAACTTAAGATCTTTGACAATGTCCTGGGCCCGGCTCAGATCAAAGAGGGAGATGCCAGCTGTACTCAGGTCCGGCAAATGACTGCCCACCTCATTCATCCATCATGCTTGAAACTGAGATAGCAAAATAATAAAACCTTTTCAGGTAATGGCCACAGTCAGATCTCGCCATTAGGTACGTCCCCTATCCTACAACCTTGTATTAGGCTATGATTGATGACTTGATCTGAGTGTACATTAAAGGATCTGCTTAAAATTCCCCCTTTTGTAGACTCTGAGGCTGATTAATGAGTGCCAGTGAAACTATTGGTGTTCCTTTGGTGACTCTGTGGTCACTGTGAAAACAAGATCTGATTGGGTATGTGCAGGGAACTTTGAGATTATTTTGATAAATAATAATTACAGTTCCTGGGCTCACCCCAAGGGAATGGAAACTGGTTCATGTGGACAACACAAAGCCTGAAAAAATAGAGAGGGAGAAACATAGAGAGAAAAACAGATTCAAAACAACAGCTACAATGTGTCCTATATCCACAGATTTGTGCGATAACAAGACTGAGTTTAGAGCTATGCTAATGGCTTTGTGAGACTGTACAGTGGTGTTTTGAGCAAAATGCTAACCCCAGTGCGCTAACATGCCCAGAGGGACTATGCCAACATGATGATGCTTTAAGCTACAGGCAAAATTTAATTAATTTTAGAGACTTTTTAGAAAAGAGACAGCCCACTTAAGAGTCCTTTCTGTATCTGTGGCCATTTAGGAGACTGGGAGACATGAACATGAGCACAGAACATGACCGATTCTTTCACCTCATAGTCAAAGTACATACTGAACCCATTTTTTTTATAAGCCCCATATGTCCCAAACCTTCTCACTCTGAAATGGCTCTGAAACATTTCGTGCACAAATGTGGTCTTGCGATCATGGAGTTGTGACAAGTTCGACCCTCCGTAGCTGTCTATTGAGAGTTCGGAGGCAGGGATGGAGAAGACAGTGGCTAACGTCTCTGCTCCTCTGACTGGTCACTTTAGACACCCTCACTGTGTCTGTGCCAACTTTTTGTGGTGGCAGAAGAAGATGTTGGAGAAAAAAGAGTCAAAGTGAGGAACAGACACCTCTACAATGCCCTTAACATAAGTAAACTGTGCATAACTAAAATGTAACATTGAAATGCTTTTCTGCTGGGGGATGCTGTTCTACAGCTTTTTAGCTCTTCCGAGACCCCCACACAGCTCCACGACCATCTGTGGGACAGGTGAGATGGTGGAAAGTTTCAAACATAATGGTCAGTAAAGATAACACCAACTATAAATACTGCCAGCAGAAACTCTTTGTCGTGTGTAAACCCAAGGTCTTCTCTGTTGCCGGTAGACTCCGGCAGCTTGGAAGCCTCATAGAGTTTGTCAGTTCTTTCATTATCCTCCACTGTTCCATCTGCTGCTTCATCATGCTGACAGTTTCCAACAGCCACAAACATGCACTGATTCTAACTTCACTCATCTTTCAACTCTCACAGACATCAAAGTTGCTGCAGTCGTGCAAAGCAAAGCTCTCAGTGCAGCACATGACCCTGAACACCCCGTCAACCATTACGTCACTCTGCTTCAGTCCAGCTGCAGGTACAGATCCTGGGGCATGTTCCTGACTTATCTGGAGTCTGCACAACAGGTATTATTATTTTTTTTTTATTAGTCCATGTTATAGATTAATGGGAGCTTTATTTTTAGGGTGTATTTTTAGCCACACTAGCAGCCCAGAGATGACGTCAGTCTGTCACTGTTTCTGTGTTCAAGTACAATTTGGGGTACCTGTACTTTACTTGGGCATTTCCATTTTATGCTACTTCATACCTTTCCTCCAGTACCTTTCAGAGAGAAATGTACTTTTTACTCTGCTTCATTTATTTAAAATATATAGTTATCAGTTAGATAGATATGGAGGGGATTGTTCATTGCAATACCGCGAGTGACCACTGTGAAGAATTTGAAATTAAGCTGAGCAGTGTCTCGATATCCAATTCTAACATCACATCCATGATCATCATGTTTCAAGTTCATATGGCAAACTTGATAGCAAATAGTTGCTTAATTACACATCCAGGCCACCTGATTAATGATGACATGAAAGTCTGGTATGCACTTTCTTGTTGCTCTGTTTTTGGTCTCTACCAACTCCTGATGGAAAAATCTGGCTGTTTAGCTGCAAAATGTTCCACTAGGTTCACACGCTAAAACATTATACCTGCAAAATATCGTGCTAGCACAATCATCCGACCACATTCGTATGCTGATTTTAGCATCTAGTGCTCAGCACTGCTTTACTAAAGTACAGCCTCAAAGAGCCGCTAGCATCACTGTAGATTTCACAAAACCTTTCCTGTAAAAATAACATATTAGGCCTACTTCTTCTTGTTATATCGCAACATGAAATTACAAAGAAATAATAACTCCTTGTTTTAAAAAAACATTTTTTTCTTGTAATAACATAATTCGTTGGTATGTTGTATAAGACGTGTGATGGGTCCAATAAAATCCTCAGCAGATTTATTTTAATTAATGTTTGCTTGAATGGTTAATGGTTGTGTGTAATGAATGTGTATAGAATGCAGAACAGATACACTTGTAACAGGCACTTGTAAAATATATGCAAAGGTCTACTCTCTGGGATGTTCTTAATAGCTAAAAGGCTTGAATCTATTTTGATATGTATACTCCACGTATTCTATATCCAATTATATCCCATTGTGTATCAGAATTGCAGAAGATGGCCTGTCCATTCAGCTCCCATTACTGTATTCTGTGGAAATAATTGAGCTCTTTCAATGAAAATGTATTTGAAATCCATTCAATGATGATTCCCAGAAATGGGGTCTCAAAGTGTAGAAGAAGAACATCTGAGAGATGGAAAAACAAGATTTGCTTGGATGTTAATGTAAGTCTGATAGAGAGAGAGGAGATAGGACAAGATAAGTGATCAGAGCTGATAAAATGGGATGAGAAGTCTCAGCCCTTAAGGCATTTAGGTGTAGACTTTATCTCTCTATCTCCGCTGTGCAGAGTGATTTCTACTAACCAGCCTCAGGTGACAACAGCCAATGCAGCGATGATGGGGTCGATGTGCAACAATAAGAAAAAGGAAAAAAGGAATCAATTTGTTCTAGTCATCAAACCTGGACAAAAACAACATGTTCCACATGCTTAGAGTTTCAGAGGACAACCCCAGCAAGAATATGTGATTAATTTAATTCAGATTGGTGTTTTGCCCTTTAATTTGCATGCACAACTGCAAACACTTACGCATATTAATTTAAAGGGGCCTGAAAACAGTGGAGCGGTTTAACCTTCGATGACTGTAGCTCTGCCTCTGCCTCTGCTTCAGAGGGCCATTGTCCATGTGTCTCTATTATCCTGCTGGTCACGGTTCCCCGGCTCTGTCCCCACTCATATGGGAGATATCTGTAGAATAATTCTACCTGTCTGTTCCTATCTCCTTCTTCCTCCTTCCCTCCCCCCTTCTTCCTCCCTCTCTCTATGCATGACCTTTCTGCATTCCTCTCAAGCTGACCATGGTGTCCTGTCAGCTCTTTCCTTTTCCCAACCTCACACTACTAGCTGCTCTCTACCATCACCCCCCAAACCACCCTGTGCCCCTCATTTCCACCCCCTACTGACTGCTTTTTCCTTCTCCGTCCCTTGGTTCCACCCCCTGGATCACTTTGCTCCCCTATCTCCTCCCCTCTCCTCCCCTCACTGTCTCCCTCTTTGCCCTCTGCAGCTGTACATACTCTGCTTTTTAATTAGATCGACTCACTAGCTCCACCCCCCTCTTCCTCCTACTCTCCATCCCACACTCCTCCCCCCTCTCCCTCCCTCCCTTTGCTTACAAAGATACAGGGGCTTGCATGGCGACACGGAGAGGGGGTCATGATGGAGAGACGCAGAGAGAAAGGGGGAGAGAGGAAAAAGGAACAAGACAGGGAGAACTGAGAGGAGCATCTGAGAGGATAACTGCCTGTTTGCTCACTCTTGTCTTCTTGCTCCCCCTCCTGTCCATTCACTTCCACTCACAGCACAAACGCTCAGACAGCTAGGTAGGCACAGCAGAGCTCAGAGCTCTGAGGGATGGATAAAAAGGTTCCCACGTGAAAGGCATGAATCCACGGAAGAAGAGGAGGGTGAGATAGAGGAAGACACAACCAGAGGAAAGGAGAAAGAGGGGAGGAGGAGAGGAAAGGGAGACAAGAGAGGAGCAGATGGACTCTACACAGAGGGAAGGAAACGGTGTGAAGCTCACCGAGCAGCAGTGACAGAGAGGTGGGAATAAAAGCAAACATGAACGCCAGAGGGATGGAAGAATGGGCTGAAGAGACGTGAAGGAATAGCTAAGAAGAGGAGCGAGCGTTTGTGGGAGAAAGAGGCAACACAGAGGGAAACAGGAAGCAAGAGATGTGGTACGTGTGACTCAGTTCTGTGTCCTGATGGAAGATAGTACAGCAATCTCCCCATCAGCCTCCTCTCAGCATCACCATAGAGATAACGAAGTGAGAGAGCCAGAGCTGAGGACAGATTTAAAAGCATCACAGAAGTATCTGTTTTCATTTTGTGCAGTGGACATTAACAAAGAGTATCTTTTACTCACTGCTTTGTTTTGGCTCTTCTTACATTCTGCTGAATTGTACAGTGTCCTTGTCTGTGAGCACACACGTGCATGCATACATTTTGTTTACGTGTTTGACAAATGTGTGTGTGTGTGTGTGTGAGTGCGTGCGTGTGTGCGTGCATACACATATTTATTCTGACAAGGGGGGTGTGTTCATGTGCTCGGAGCGTGCCTGTGTTTGTGTGTGTGAAATCTAGTGAAATGGGATTGTACGAGTGTGTTTGGATGCTGGGATTTGCTTTACTGCAGGTGTGGGAGTTTTTTTCCAGAGATTGTGCAGCTTTATGAGAAGCTTTAAAGAGTGAGGAGCTTAGATTGGTCTGTCAGTGATGTAGCTTTGCAGATTCCAGCAGCATGCTTTCATTGCATATTTGTCATGAGCAGGACTGTGTAAGTGTGGGTGGGTAGGTGGGGAAGGGGGGTGGGGTGGGGGGGGTGGGGGGCCGTGTACGCTGAAAGTTTGAGGTGGAAGAGGAGGCACTGAGTGAGGGAATTCCATTTGTATGGATCTGTGTGTGGGTGTGTGTATAAGCAAGGTCCAATGCATGCAAGTAATGTGTGAAATTGTTAATGCATTTCAATAATGTGCTCTTAGCATTATGATCACACATTTAGGGGTAATAATTGTTTGTAGTTTGGACGTCCTTCATGTTTTTCTCATTTATTAACATATCTCTGATACACGTTATACAAATGTAATCCATGCACGCATGGACACACATGCACACAGTCACCACGCACAGGTGCACACTTGCACACACACACACACACACACACACACACACACAGACTGTGCTGTGTGAAGAAATGCTGTGCTGTTAATCCTGTCTGTCGTCACGCAACTCTCTCATGTTCTGTCACTCCCTCTGCTCCACACTACAGTATATTTCCCTTTTATCTTATCTCATCGTGTCTTTTAAAGGGTCAGAAATCTCCATCTAGCAGCTTCCTCTTTTCTATCTACCATTTAATCCTCTTCTCACATTGCTTATAAACCTGTCTTCTGTCTCCTCAACTTAATTTTCTCTCTTTACCAAACTGAAGTTAATGCACTGCTAAATGTACTTTTACTTTCTTTTACTTTCCCTGCACTCTGTCAGTCTGCTGGCCGGGTGTTTTCATTGTTCTGACAGCGGTTTGGCTTCATAGGTAACACACTATGATGAACTCTTGGGACATTAGTTTGGACAGGGACATTGCGGCACAACGGTCCAGCAGAGAGTAACCCCCAGGGAGCAGACTTAGCTGTATGTACCTACATGTAGCGTGCTGCTGTGCATTGAACATGTCAGTCAAGCCACCTGCTCTGTTATGCTGCTGGTATTTCACACAGTGAACTTTGGAGAATTTAACCTCTCTGAATCCCGTGGCAGAGTGGAGAGCAGAGACACAAAAGCTAGAGCATAAAAGAACTAAGCAGCCAGAGGAACAAGACAATTAGGCTGCAGAATGCACGCATGATGGAAAACAATGTTTACTCTGGCTTTCTTTCACAGATACTCAAACATCCTCAAATTTACTCACAGTTGGCTAAGTATGCTTATCACAATCCAATGGCCTACATATAGGGATTTCATATTAAGCAGAGGATTTTGGTCAGAAGAGGACAGATGGAACAAATAATTTCTGGCATTCGCACTCTAAAAGTTAAGAAGTAATCCGGCCATCCTTCAAGGAAACTGGAACAAGTAGGGTAGCCGCACTGTCCTCTTTAGTAATGAGCTGGCCTGTGACTTTGCAAGTTAACATTTGTGTTTGTTTGTGTGACAATGCAAGTGATGTTTAACCTCGAAATGTCTGTACTGTTACATGAATAAGAGTCTATCTTGCCAAATAGCAGCCCTGAGATAGTAAGAATCAGAAATTTTACATCCCAACCAGCTTATGCACAATAAGACATTGCATTTGTTGTGTTAGTGAAGATATTCAGCTGAAAATCAGAGACTCATTTGTACGACCCGTATGGCGTGCACCAACTTTTCCACACAATTCCTTTTGCGTATTTCAGCATGACATGTGAAACTCTTTAGCCTGCATACTTATTCTCAAGCAGGAGCTCAGAGGAAACTAGAGAAGCTTGCGGCCACTTTTGCTCTCTAATAGCCAACGATGACTCCTAGACTCTTGTTTGTCCTCATAGCAAAAGAGATATGATTATTTATGTGTACAGTCTTTTGTAACGCAGTTGGCAGCTTAAGACCAAGTGCACCTTATGGCACTTCCATGTTCGCTTCACCGCTCAGCCAAGGTAGTTATCATTTGGACGATAACTTTATTTTGATGAAGGAAAAAAAAGGTCGCTAGAAACTTCCAATCTTTCTATTTGTAGATGCAAATTATTTAATACTTCTTCTGCAGTAAGTGCCTGGTGAAATATGGCTTGCTGTGATGGCTGACTGTAACTGGCCAATTTGGATGCCAGTACACAGTCATAAACAAACAAACCAGCGTTTACATCTTGCTGCGATTACACAAGTGTCTGACAGGAATAACAATGGTTGCATTCACTGTGTTGCCTCGGATATATAATGAATTAAGACTCGTAATTTAATTTGTGTTTGTTTCTGTAATTTAATTTGCTGTTAAGCATGATCAGGCTTAAGATTTCATCAGTCAGAGACAGCTACGTGAGTAACACCGTTTCCAGCTCTAGGTATCGGCGATGAAGGATTTTTTTTCTCAAGAGCAGATCCCAGACCAGTGAAGATGATGCCTTTACTTGCTTAACTTACATGCTTTGCGTTTCTTTTTTAGTTCCTTTACTTATTATTTAAACCAATTTGTGGTGTTTGAGTTCTGCTTCAGCATTACTTGTGTATGTATGCATGTGGATCCATTTACATGCAATTGTTTGTACCCACAAACTCCTTTATGGGCTTACAGCTGCATTTTTTTAATGTGCTTGCTGGTTTTATTGTATCAAATAAAACAAAGCATCCCCCTGTTTGAGACATTGCTGTGCTGCATGCACTGCGTACCTAACAAAATATGCATCTACAGGCAACTCTAAAGGAGTTGTTCCTGAATTTGAGATCTCTTTGGACAAGAATGCAATAACCACAAAGGCTCCTGCACTTTACATCTGTTCTGCGAGCTGACTGTGTTGTAAATTCCTCTGACAGAGCACAGGTACAACTCTTATCCTTCCTTTTGCTCACAGGGCCAATAACTGATCATATAGCTTTTCTTAGTTCCTCTCCAGTTCCCCCTTAAATGCCCTGACACGCTGATGCTCCTGATTTACCACTTCACTGAACCCTAACCATGACATTTCCTCTGCTGCCAGGGGTTGTTCCCTCCTGCTTTGCTCCCTGTCCCCCTACCTCTGCCTGTCTGTCTCCCTCCACCTCTTCTGCCTCCTACTTATTCAGATTTCTACTCCTCTCAGTTTGCTATGTGTCTCATAGCATCTCTAAATATAACCAAGCATGTCTACCTTCTCTCCTTCCTCTTCCCCTCTCTGCCTCCTCTTCATCTCAGTCCTGTCTGACAAATTTAAGCATGCCTAGACAATCCGATCTGACACGCCTTTACATAACAATTCAATCCACAGCACCTTCCACCTCCTCAGCACAGTGAGATCCAAAGGTGTGTTATTGGCATGGATGCAATATTCAACATCCCTGAAAGACTCAAAATATTATTAGATCTGCTCCACTGGAGTCTTTGCTTCTTGTGTTTGAATGCATCAGATATGTTTCTCAGAGTCAGCACGGCTTAGCGCAGAGAGATCAGATGTGACCTTAGCATTATCATCGCACACACATACACAGCCATAAAACCACTCACACAGGAAAGACGATAGAGGCCTATATTCACAGCAAAGCCTTCTCCGAGAGGTAGCCAGATAGCAAGGAGGCTGTAGTAAATCTAAAATAATAACGGAAAAGAGTTATGACCCTTGCCCGTGCACACCTTCCTCCTCCTGCCTGGTGATTTATCTCTTGTCTGCCAATAAAGCTCAACATGAAAATGTCACATGTGGGAAAGAGCTGGCTTCAGCCACGGTACTGAGCCCATGCAGCATTAAGAGGGTCTGGATTCATTAAACTGTCAGTGTAAATTTTGATCCGAGGGTAGTTTGCAGACCGAGAGGGAGGAACTGCGTGGATGTGGGACAAAAAAGAGGCAGCCGGAGAAATTGCGGCGGAGCAAGTGGTGGTGGAAGGAGGATGAAAGATATGAGTGACAGGGACGGAAAAGAAAAAAGGAGAAGGGCCAAATAGAAGCAAGATAGAAAGGAGGTAGGATCAGGATGACACCCCATAGAATGAGTAAGGGTAATGGTCCTGTGATGGGTAAGTGAAACTCAGAGGAAAATTTGTCAGGGAGAGCGTTGAAAGTGGAGTGCTTTTTACAAGACAAGGCGGAAGACTGACGACCAGAGTGAAATCAGATATTAATGATAGGAGGAGTAGAAACATGATTTTATCCAAGAAGAATTAAGAAAGTAAATGATCAAGGTCAAATGGACCACGTAGACTAAAGCAGGTCAATAATATGATATAGATATACCCTCTCTTTTCTTTTTAGAGTCTGTAGTGCAGTACTCACTTCTTCTCAGTATACTATTACCCAGGGTGATAGCACACAGCGTAGCTAAGCAGCTCATCTGTTTAAACTGCAGTGATAAGAAAGTAAAATCAAAAGGAATCCCGTGGTTGTTTCTAAATCCATTAATGTATCTGAGTGTGTATGGTTGACATTTCCCCTCAAGGATCTGTCTGCTGTGACTTTAATCATAATTTATCCTAATAACCATGTTTTTTAAGGGGTTGACAGTGGGGGTGCGGTTGTGACAAAGATCCTCCTCTTCAGAGCTGGAGAAAGAAAGGGAGAAAGAGAGGAAAACAGTGGATGTAAATAAAAGTGGCAGCCCCTCGGGTATCTCTCTCCCTAAATAACCTGGGAGCTGTGAAGGAGTCACTAATTACCCCTCCCACAGAAAAGAGGGGAACAGAGTAATGGCCAGTCACACTCGCACACAGAATTAGCCCGGGCCTGTCAGTGTCAGAGGCAATCACAAGGAGATAACAAGGCGTAGATCCATAGATCGTGTAAGGCAAACGACAACCTCACGCCTGACTGCCAGTGGCACAGACAGGAAATGGAAGCGATATATATACGTATCAAGGCCATAGATCGTCAAAAACAGACCGCAGAATCGCAGTGACGAGAGCATACTATTAAAATACAGCAAGGCAGACAGACTGTCACACAGTGACCAGATGAATCAGAAAGGATGTCACCATGGCAGATCATCAAGGACTGATAACAGGGCCACAGACTGCTAAACATGGAGGAAAAGAAAAATCTGTAAGACACACGCATATGAAGAATACCGTAGCAGTCACACTGTGCACCCATGAGCAGGAATAATACAGAATACCACCAGTACTGCTGCTGCTGCTGCTACCACAATACTGCTATATTTAACAATCATGTTCGTAATACCTGTAGTGCATGCATATGTTCAGACAGACATTAGACGTGAAAAGACGGAATCACAGAAGGAGTAATAAATAGACATAAACCAAGTGTCACCTCCAGCCAGTGTGAATAGTCCTTGATTACAATCTCTCTTCATTTGTTTTGGGTGGCTATTCTTCTATTGCTGATGATATACTGTACCCAGTGTTTTTCTTTCTCCACCTACATCCTTTCAATACTTTTTTCTGAATTGATGTCTTCTTTTTCCATTCTGCGTTGACCCTGGTCTCATGCATTTTTAAAATAGCTGCCTATCTTATATCTTCCTCATTATCCCGAGGAACAATCACATTGTGTTTCGATGGAAATGCAATAATATGGAAACAATTACAGTCTCTTACTCCTCTTCTCTCTCTCTTTGTCTTTCTGCTCTCTTCAGGAGCTCATGCTGTCTTCCACCATGAGAGGATGAGTCACTGAGAGAAGAGCTGAGAAAAGAAAGAAACAGAGAGAGAGAGAGAGAGAGAGATAAAATCTAGAGGAAGGGAGGGAGGACAAAAAGCGTTGAAACAGATAGGCCATTATGGGGAAGTACACAGACCCATCCCATACTTTGGCCATCCAATCTCCTGAGGGCCCAGGGGACAAAGCAGGTGGAGAAGAAGGGGCTGCCGAGTAGACAAGCCAATGTGATGGACACAGAAGGGATAGACAGACTGCATTTTCTTCCTTCCTGCTTATTTGCTGGTAACCTCTCTGGCCTCATCAAGAGTTCATCTTCCTGGAAAGTAAAAGAGAAATGGGAATAAGAAGCAAAAGTGCACAACTTCAGAAGACTTGGAGCAGCATGGACACTTTTGACACGCTCATTTTAAATAATATTTGATGCTGCATATATTTATTTTTGTATGAGGGCATGAGTGGAGACCCGTAAGGTTCTTTGGGTTAGCAAAGTGATCTGTGCTTAATTTTTACTTGCTGTGCTTAAGATTACTACACGTTGAACTGTGAATATGGTAATCCGTCCTTTCTAGAGGACAATCTTAGTGCAAAGGATAGCCTAAGCAGCTGCACACAATCCTATGTGTTCTGTGATGAAACTGGAACTCTGTCAATCAATTGCACAGATCTCACACTGTTATAATGAATATATTGTAAAGGGAAGATCCCTTTCCTTGTTGACACACTAACACAACTAGGCCTTCACAATATCAAACTGCCTGCAGAGCCTGTGGATGTTGGGGTATCGAGAGAGACAAGAGAAATGGTGAGCAAAGAGCCTAACCACTTGCTCACAGGTCAAACCAACGGCAAGAGCACCTTGGCGGACAAGTTGCCTGGGACAATGACTGTGCGCTCTGTGCTGCTAAACCGAGACTCCCCGGATATTGAGAGTCGCCTCAAGCGACGACGCAGCCGCACCCACCAGGTCCGCTTCAAAGACCTGGAGGATGGCAGCAGCAGCAGTGGGAACAGTGGAACAGGAGAAAACAATAGCCATCAGAAGCCTGCCACAGACTGTGACAGCCCACATCCTCTTCGCAAACACAGCAGCAGGTCCCCCCAGCCATGGACTGACAGGGATGGCCCACGGACTGAGGGTCTACATGGCCAAACCTCTGTGGTGGGGGCTGTGCGTGGGGACATGGCAAGTACTATAGAGGTGGTGGCTGCTTTCTTAGCCAGGGCCCCACCTCATCCACTGACGCCTGGTCCTACACGTCGATGTTGGGCACCACCACAGACTAACTCCCTAACCTTGCCAATGACACGCAGGCCCAGCACGAGCACCAGCACAGCCATCCAGACATCCCCATGCCTGAAAAAGCCCCAGTCCCTCTCTTCCACACACACACGTAGTCACAGTCTTGGGGATTCAATGGGCGTGGATGGTGATGATGAGCATGACTCTCAAGATGAGTACCTTACACACAACCATGTGTTGCTGCCTGGGACCAAGGACCAGAATGGCCCCACTGGGCCTGGGGATCGAACTGTGGTGGAACGGAGGTCTAAAGCCTCCAGGACAGACATTAAATCAGCTGTTAGTGTGGTAAAAAACTCAAGACACAGCTGTCCCCCTTCAGTCCTTCACAACACTGAGCCATGTCACTGTTCCTCTGTATCCTGCCGAGATGGCCCGAAGCGTCAGGGAAGCAGCACTCCTTCAGTGGTCAGGAGGAGAAAGCGGCTGAATAGGACAACAAGTGATCCTGGAAAGGAAGTGCACTACTGCACCACTCTCACTCAGACTGAAAGCCCCAGTACATCCCTGCCACCTTCAAATACCAAACTCTGTACCACTCAAGTTCAAACTGAGAGCCTTTCCCCACCTCCAAATTCAAAGTATTGCACCACCCAAAGTCAAACTGAGAGTCAACATCAGTCTTCAGCTTTGAGTGACAAACAATGCACAACTCAAGTTGAAATCACCAACTCTCGTCCAACCCTACCTCCAAATGCTGAGCAAATACAATCACACTCACCCTGTCACTCTCCTCCAGAACATCAACCTTGCACTACCCAGACACAAACTTGCAGCTCCTGTGCTTCCCCAACTTTGGCAGCATCACCCAGCTCAATGCAAATTCAATCTGAGAGTTCTGCATCCCCAACTGCGACTCAAGACCCTGCCACCACCCAAATAACTACTGTGCCTTACTGTACCTCTCCCCCACCTACAAGTGCACCAACACAGACCCCTGAAGACTGCGCAAAGCCACCTTGCTCCTCTCCAGCCAAGCCAGCTTGCACCACCTCACCTCCACCCATAGCATTTTCCATTCCTTGCTCCACTTCTGCACCTACTGTCGTCCAACACCCTATCCCCTATTATACTGTTGTGTCGCCGCCAACAACCCCCAGCACAGCCGTTGTCTGCTCCAGTCCTTCCTCATCTGCACCAGCATGCCCCACCCAAAACTGCACCTCCCCTATCTTAAACATAGTGTCATCAGTTCCCCAAAGCTGTTCCACCCCTACCCCAACTGTAACCCCCGATGTAACTCTCCTTGAACCCACCAGACATCCAACTACTGCCCCAAACGTAACACATCAACTACCACACAATGCATCAAATGCTACACCTCCTGCAAATATAACACCCTGTACATTTGTAACCCAAACTGCCCTCTCTTGCACCTCCATATCATATTACTCTACCACACATTCAGTTGGTCCCCCAAATTCTCACCCAAATTCTACTTCACCTTCGTATGCTACTCTCATACAAACCGTATCTCATTGCAACATCCCATGTCAAGCTCTGCAAAATACCTCTTCTGCCAACACAGGCATGACCCCCTTCTCCTCCCCAGTCCCCAAACTAAAATCTTGCACTTCTCCGCCTCCACTTGTGAAAACGTATGCATCCACTCTTCCAAATGCACAACCTTGTGCAACACCAACTAAAGCTGTTCCCCTGTATTCTTCCACATTTCGTGCTGCGCCACCATACACACCCCCCTCTCAGGCCCCCTACAATGCTCAGGATAAGAGGGGCATTCGACTTCCACCTCCTCCCCCACCACCTCCACCTTACACACCACGGAAAAAGGGAAGTGATCCACCAGGTCCTGCAATCAGAACACCCATGCTCAGGGCAGACAGCAAGGCCAGCAAGAAAGATAAAGACAGGGAGAAGGAGAAAAAGGGAGATATAAAATGTACAGACTCTCCTAAGCTCTGTGAGAGAGCCAGCTCTCTGAAGCACAGAGCTCAAACTCCGCCAGTCGCTGTGATGAAGGAAGAGAAGCAGTCTTCCTCCTCCTCTCCTGCCAAGGCCTGTTTTAAGCCCAGCTGTCTCAGCTCAGCCCAGGCTCAGCTTGGGGCACTACACAAAATGCTCTGCTCAGGAGCCAATGCCAGACCCAACACCCCGAACAGCCAACACCCTCTCCCTCCAAACCAGCAGGGTTTCTCTGGAACCAGGGTCTGCTCTGCTTCTGGGGAGCGGCCTACAGCTGGGCCCCTGACTGCCACCCAGGCTGACACACTAAGACAGGTCCAGGAAATTCTGGGAGGGTTGGTGTCTGGAGCCAGGTGTAAACTGGACCCATCCAGGGTGACGGAAAAGCTCCTGAGTCCTAACGGACCACTGCATGATATTCGTAGCCTGCAGAACCAGCTCCACAGCCTGGAGGGGGTCTTGGAGACCAGCCAGAACACCATTAAGGTGCTGCTGGATGTCATTCAAGACCTTGAGAAGAAGGAAGCCGAGAGAGACGGGTGAGGCAATATTTCATTTTGGTGGTCAGCTTATGTTATAAGAATGGAAAGGTAATGCCTGCACACTGATGGCTAACCACAAATCTGGTTTAATCAAGAATGTTTTGATGTCAAGCAGACCTTTGTTAACTTCTGATACATATTACATTACATAACAGCGCACTTACCTTATTTCTTTAAGATTATCAAGATACAACTGCTAATGTTAGGTGCTCTCATTTGGATTTAATTAACCTGAATTGGACTGACCTAAGGCCACGTTTAAACCAACTTTAGCTCTGCAGCTTTTTCATCCATTAGATTGTGGCCAGACCATTGACACAGTGGGGGTACCAAAGCACACATTCCAAGTAGTTTACTTTGTAATACAAGTGCCATATTTTTACTGTTTACCTAGTTGTTTACCATCATGGTGAAAGATAAAATAACTGCTGTCATAATAACTTTCCAGACTTAAAAAGTAATGTCTCTTAGTATTATACACTGCTGGTCAACATTTTGGCTTCTGATAAGCCTTCAAAGTCATGTTCTACTACTCAAAGCAGCGTTCCTGGATCACATATCATTGTCTCACCAATACCTGAAAAGAAAAACATCCACAATAAAGCAGCCCCTTGTGTTGTTTTATTAAAGGGCTGCTTTCCAGGAATGATAAGGACTGAAACTTTAAAATCAGAGCCCATTGTTAATGTCTTCAGGGACTGATCAGATTGATCATTGAAAGGTCCATCTTGACTGAGCTGATGTTAGAAGTTGGAAGTTCTAAACTCAATTCATGTAAAGTGATCTTATCAACCACGCGTTTCTTGTATGCTAACCTTGACAAGTCAGGGAAAACCCTGTTCTTAAGCAGGGTTTAGTATGAGGCTGTGCATCGCATACGTTAGCCCAAGTGTTAAATTACATTTAGACTTTACCTGGCTCAACTTATACCAAATTTCACATTTGAAAGGTTAAAAATGAACCCAGGTATTTAATTTAAGAAATTTCCATTGTATGATTGATGACCAAGGATCACAACATTGTTCTTTGCAACACAAATCCAAGGTGGCATTCAAAGGTAGCAATAACAGTCATGTGAAATGTTGCATTGCCGAGGGTTAAATCAAGGGGTTTGAAAGGGGTTTGTCTGGATTTAAACATGGTGTGAAAGCTTTGGGCCAGAAGAGGAGCTATCCCATATTTTAAGCTGTAAATGTGAAATGACTGAAAGCCGCAGGCTAACCGAGCTGTAAACCCAGGGCGAACGGGAGGCTCTCAGCCCAGGGGCCAAGTGTAATGTGAAAACCAACTGGTAATCTGTGGCCAACCTAATCATTTCCTCAATGTTCTAGTAGGTAGGTAGGTAGGTAGATAGATAGATAGATAGATAGATAGATAGATAGATAGATAGATAGATAGATAGATAGATAGATAGATAGATAGATAGATAGATAGATAGAGAGGAGAGGGAGAGAAGAACGGTCGGTGGGACTATGTAAATTATGAGTGCCTAGTATTTAGGAGACCTGGAAAGTAAATGTCAGCATGTAGCATAAGTGCCTGCTGTTTTATTCCCTGACAGTTAATTTCACAAGTGAGAATCTGGTTCTCTCCACACAAAAACAAAAGAGCGACAGACATGATAATGTGATCATACTCTAAAAGATTGTCTCCTCTCTCCTGGAATGGAGTAGACAAGTGGGTTGTTGTGGGCAGATTACTCTTCAAAAAAGGGAATATCCACAACCCACCGGTAATAACCTCACTGCATCATATGCTGTGAATATTACAGATAGATGGTTGTTGTGCTAAGCTTTGCTGTGATACAGCTCCTCTATTTATAACCAATCCTAGCATTGTAAGCATTGTAAAGACTTTGGCTACAAAGCTGTATGGACAGAACACAATATAAATTTGGTGAGACTGAGAGGACAAGAGAGATAGAAGTGGCTAAAACAGAAGGGTGAGCAACAGAAATACCTGATCAAATGCAAGACAGAAGGCAGAGGGTTGTCTGAAGTTATTTGTATGAAGTCTGATATCATTCATGCAACTCTAGATCTCAATCTCATCCCTCAATATGCTAAAGAACTGATGCCATGTCAGACCACAGGGAGCAGTTGAGAGCCAGGTTTCACCCATTTTGCAGCAGCTCTTTCCTTATGCATCTATGCAGCAGGCGGGGATAGATAGAAATCAGCGCTTGGCTGTCATCATGTTGGTGGTTTCAGATGTGCCATGCCTCTTAGTGTAAACCCTTTACCATTCTCATCAAGTCTTTAATTAATCTCCTTCCTACATTGTAAGCTGCTTAGTAATTTCGCCCGCCTTATCACACCAAAATAGTACATGATGTGGGGACGAGAGAACCCTTGGATAGGAACTGATAGACATGGTTGGATGTGTGTCTATGAATCCATGGAGAGGCTCGACTGATATCTGTGCAACATAATCCAAATCACACTAATGCCAACACTAAAACTTTGCAAACATTTGAACATGTGGCTGCATGGCCTTCTGTCTCGTAAAGTGACACATCTTGCGTGCTCCAGTATACGAATTCAGTGATGGGGCTAAGTCTAATGCATGCAGACTTGACTTTTACCTCATAAGCATTTTTTTATGCCTGGAGTAACATAATGACTCATGGTTTACGTAACAGCCTGAGCCTGTTGGAAGGAGTATCGTTCATTAAAAAATGATCAGGGGTGATTTCAGAGAGGAGATGGGTATATTTGCAGTGATGTGTGTGCCAGAAATTCAATTCAACAAGGGAAACGATAACCTGAATATGTCTTTGTGGGCTCACACAAACACACACACACAAAACATTACTCTTTTACCCCTGATATGTCATCTCTCTGCTTTTCAGAAGACATTCCTACAGGACCGGACAGGACATTGAGAACTGTGGGACCTGCAGGGACTGTGCCTGCATCATCTACAGGTACGTGAATGGATGTGTCCTCTCGTGAGTGTGAATTTTTGCATATTTATCGCTTGTTTTACATGTGAGCACTGAGAGCAAAGTGCGTGTCTTGGTGCACAGTTATGTGCATCACGCTGTCATTTTGAATCACATCAGTTTTGGGAGTTCAGTTTTATGGCTTGCTAGGATTGTCGTTCTGCTCTGTATGACAGCACAGCCAGATACAGCACTTTGAGTATGGCCACTCATTGCGCAAACACCGCTGCAGGTTTGATCACTGAGCACAGTTTATAGGAGATTTATTAAGACTTATCACACACTCACTCTCATGCTCTCTCTCTCAGATTTAATGAGGTGAACAAGAACACAGACTTAAGTCGTGCACCCGTGTGCCCACTTGGTTTACTCCCTTCTCCTCGACTCTTCTATTTTTTTTAACTCCCCCTATCTCTCTTTTACACACACAGATGCACACAGGCACAGTGTCAAATACCCAAACATACACACACACACACACACACACACACACACACACACACACACACACACACACACACACAGAGTTACTGCATAATCATTCCGCTCCGAGATTTGAATTGAAATCAATCAATTAACAAACAGGATTTCACACTTTACAGGAGGGTGAAAAAAGGCAAAAAGAAAAGAGTGGATTGCTATGAAATTGAAATCCGTGTCTCTTAGTTGTAAATGTCAAAACTGTAAAAAAAAAAAAAAGGCTTGTTAGTGAAGGGAGCAAATCTTACAGAGGCAGAGCAGAGAGGCATAGTGGAGAGAGAGGAGGGATGACTTTCTTATATGCACAAATATAATTTGACTATCACTGGATAAACTGTGACACAAACTATTTATCAGTAAATATTTTTTAAATGTAGGTGTAACCTTCACAGACACAAAATAAAAAAACTGTATTGACTTGTGTATTTATGCATTAATTTACTGTTTATTTATGTATTGTATTCATATTACAGTTATATCATACATGTATGCAATAACACATATACCTGTTATAAATATTGATCATCTAGACAGTATAATACTACAGTATTGTATTTACATATATCTATCATTATCCCATTATGCACTATTGGTTAAAATACCTGTTTTCCTCTACTTATTATGCCTTTTTTGTGTGTTTATGTGTGTGTGCAGTTAACATGTGCTCAACTGTAATCAGCAGGTTTGTCAGGTAATTATTGATCTTGTTGAAGGTGGAGGAACGTGTGTCAAATATGATACAAATAGTGTAATGGGTGAAGTTAACAGGAAAGGTTTCATCATCGGCCTTTTTAATTGTGGACTGGAGCTGTGAAATGTGATGTGTATACACCCTAGACTGTTTTCAGTGATTTGATCGTGCACACTCACCTACTCACTCATTTATTATTTATCATTCTGTACTGCTAATAAGGTGTTTCCTGTAGCTGCAAAACATCCTCAACATTAACCTGATCATCAAAACAAATCAAATTACTTCTGAATTTTAAATTACAGTAAACCACATGAATGGTTTTAAAAAACTATTATCCGAATTTGGTTATTTTAAGTAATTTATTTATAGTGTGTAGGCAAACCCACTCGATCAAGAGACACAGAGAAGAAGAGAGACAGTGGGGGAGGACAGGAAGAAAGACAGTTGAGGATAAGAGAGTAGAAAGCAAAAAGATCTGTGAGAAAAGATCTGAGGTTTAGAAATGGAACAAGAGAGATGGAGCAGAGGGAGAAGAGGCCCATAAAGAAAATGATTCATTCAGAAACTAAATACAGCTTCATCTTGAGAGATTAGAATATTACAATGAGGGTTACTGCTCAGGAATGTCAGCGAGAAACAGCAAGTTCCTCATCTTGAAGAAAGGGAATAAGAAATAGAGATGAAGGTTGTGCTGAGAGGGTAACGTGACAAAAGAGGTTATGTTGTACTGTATCATTTCGGTGGCTGTCCTGAAGTATCACACTTAATATAACACTGCTCAGCCGACATCCCAAGCCACTGTTTTATGGTCAGATGAGGACTTATCACTCAATCAACCTGTCAAGTCGACATTCTTCTTTCATGTGTGACAAGAGGATTTTCCTGCTTTGAAAGCGGAGGAGATTTTCTTTTCTTTGAGGCTCAAGTTGAGCTGAGTTTAAAAAGAGAATTTGGTAGTGATAGAGAAAAAGGTGTTGGAGGGAAAAAAAAGATAAAGTGAAGCCTGAAAAGGAGTGAGTGATGGAAAAGCCATAAAATCTGACAGGACAGATTCCATCAATTAAAGGGCTTCTTGAAGTAGTCTTAGCCCTCAAAGAAAAGCACAGCTCAGCACACCACACAGTATCAATCTAGCTGAAAAGCTCAGACAAGAATTTATTGAGAAAAGTGAAAGTAATTTGCATGCAGGAATATTTTGTCCTCACCCAATAAGCCACTAAAAATGGACCGGAGTAAATCTTATATCGTGGAACTGTATTCTAAAGATCCTTTGATCAATATTCTTATACAATAGAACAATAGATCAAACAACTACGTCCAATGTGGAAGACGATGACTGTACAGTGATGAACCCACAGATATTATCACCTGACTCTGCAGTCAACCCGACAGAACATTTTACCATCTTTCAGCTGATTGTTTTAGTTTTCTGGCCCACGACTTGAATGTTTTGGTTCACTCTCACACCTCTCATATTGTTGTTCTCGGCTGCAACTGGCAGCTGGTGTGAGCAAAGGGATGAAAATAAACATATTAATACCCTAATTGGAGAGATAATGTGCTCTGAACAGATACAAAAAAACGTCCTAAATTTCCATTAGTTTTAAAGGACTGCGTAAAAAACATGCCATATTTAGTTTGAAAGTGTGCAGGTATAATAACTAAAATTAAGTGAAGGAATAAGCACAAATGCATACACTGTGTTATAATATTGTTTGTTTGTTTTTTCATTTAAAAATCCTAAAGGAGAAAATTAAAGGGAAAATCAAAAGCATTTAGTATTGCTAGTAGGTAAAAGTAAGGCTAAGTAGGTAAATTGCAGGAAATACATGTATATGTAAAAATATAGACAAATAGAATCACAACAAGACTAGTATGCTAAGTACAAAGCTATTATGATACATGTGTGTTTAGATGTGTCTTGTGTGTTTGCACACAAAGCTTTGTTCTCCAGTTACTCAGGACATCTTTCAGGGCAAAGCTTATATAAAAATGCTAATGACACTTTAAGCGTGCAAATGTAGATACTAGTGGCTACAGAATGTAACATTTTGAACATTTTGTACCCAACCGAGACTCATAAATAAGCACTTCATTTGTTCTGGTTTCTAAGGGTCTCACATTACAGAAGAATAATGCATGATGTATCTCATGTTATTTGTCCATGCGATTGTGTGGCCGTGCAGGAGTGTTAATTACTGAGTGGAGTTGTGATTCGTTTTACTTATGGTGAATGGGCTGTATGGAACAAAGTAGGGAGGTTTAACAAGGAAGTGTTGTGCTTAATCCCCGCGGAGTGTGCAGAGACAGCAGCCTAATCAGATCTGTTCTCTGCTGCTTTATCTCTGCTGCTTCTCTGTCTATTGCTCGATCACGCATTTCGCTGGAGGAGCTCGATGGGCTGCTACTCTGAGATGGATTAATGACTCTCTGGACCATACGTTTTGAACCAAACTATGAGTCCACCAAGAGTGTTTTTTTTTTTTTTTTCAAACACAATCCGTCATCGCCTTCACTGAACAGCAGATAATTGAGAAAAAGGTTGCTGAGGAAGCATTCTTGCCTTTTCTCTCTTTCCTGCTGGCTGACTGTTATCTGTGGGGATGCCACTCATGCTTTGATATCTGTTCTGCAGCCTCATTTCACATTGGTATTGTTTTCTCTCTATTCCTCTCATTTAAAGTCTGTGCTGACTCTTTTAAGCATCTTATTTGTCAATGAATGCCTCCTCACATCGGTGATATGCATATGCATGCTTGGAGGAGTCCTCTACTGTGTGTCCAGGACTGGTAGGACGAGGGCCATAGACTGATCCATTGGGAGGACTTGAGACGTACATTTTGTGACAGCGCCTACAGTAACAACTCATCACTCGCCATTCTCACCACACACCCATCATGAATCAGCGCTTCCTGACGCACATCTCCACTGACACAACATCGCATGACAGGACTGGATACTCGCCCGCTGTCCTTCGATTGCGATAGACCAGAGAGTGAGTTGGTGGAGCATAAGAGACTCTGGAGACTGGGCACAGGGAAGGAAATTGGGATGACTCCTCATTCTTCTTAATATCGCCAACTTTTTTTTCTCTCATTGCGTATCCTTCATTCACTCTCTGCACGTCTTCCTCTTGCTTTCTCTATTTTTGAATTTTTTTTTTTTTACAAATGCCTAAATCTAGTGTGCAGTGAAATATTCATCCACATTAAAAATTAATCACAGCGGCTTTAAGAGTTTTTTAAAACGTAATAATAGTGTTAAATGACACCTGGAGACATCCCTCCATTGGCTCTGTGGTATGTGAAGGATGGCCGCCAGACACATTTGTCCAAAACATCCCAATGATTGAGCAGTGCTGCCTGTCTTGCATGGTTAAACAGGCAGTAGGATTTAGCTTTGTAAGTTTCTGACAGAATTAATAGATTGCATTCTAAAATTCGAAACAAGCGTGCAAGTAAATAACATGAATAAAGGAACTATTCAGAATACCATTTTTTTGTGCGTCTGAGTCATGGGAATTTGGAGGATTCTTACTCCAAAGTGCAAAATCTAGTAAGAGCAATGTATAGTGTCTTTGCTGTCACTCAAGGCAGTGTTAAGAGCTGTGGGCTGTGGTGCATGGAGCCCTCATTCATACTACTCCTGCTCTCTATAATATGCTTCTGTCTACTTCTCCAGAGTGCTACTTCTCAGCTTTGGCTCACGTTCCCTTTCACCGCCTTTGATTCTCATGTGGCCTAGAAGGGCATAGCAGCCCAAATCAAATACTCTCCACACAGCTCCGACACTGGCCCATAGCTACTGACAGCTTCTCATTGTCCTGGTTTTATCCAGAGGAATATGGTACACCACAGACATCAGACAGAGGCACCTTTTCCAGTAGATTGCTTGTGTCACTTCTTCCGCTCTCTCCCCTCATTTCTCCATTTTTCTGCGCTTTGAATATAAATACATTTCACACCTAAATGGGGACGAGGAGAAGTGGTGCAAACTCACAGCTCTGGATTGGGTATAGGAACAGCAGGAAAGAGGGGTGAGAACAGCGTCAGAGAGGAGGTGAGTAGGAAAGATTGCCTCGGCAGCTACTTACAGCTTTACTTTCCCTTCCACTGCCAAATGAACCAGAACCTGAGGTGTTTCTGTGCACAGTTTATTCAGGGAAACCAACATCTGCACTATACATACAGTGTGCAAATGAGCAGAAACTTCACTCCAAAATAAATCTGTGCCTCAGTGTGTGCACATTTAGCTGAGCTCCTCTGAAACCCAGTGATGTGTGAGCAAATTACAGTATAGATGAACTTCTCATGTTCACGGTCACACAAGGATATTTCTGAACCTGTAACCAGCCTCCAGCCATTCATTAAACATTGACAATTCTGTGCCATTATCATAAGAGGGAGTGAAAAGACCTGACTGAATAGAATATAAAATGGATTCCCAGGAAAATACAGAGGTTAAGAGAAAGAAGGAGAGGAGAGGGTAAGTGCATCTGGATTTGAAAACATGACAAAGTAAAAGGGACTGAGAGAGGAAACCGAGCAAAGTGTATTACAGTGACAGAAAAACGTGTGTGTGTGTGTGTGTTTGTAAGACAGAGAAGATGTGAATTTTAAAAGTAACTTAAAAAGAACAAACCAGGCAGCCCAGTAGCTTTACAAATTTTACTCGTATTGGACTATTCCTCACTTCACAATGTACATCCAGAGCCAAAAGTTCAGTGTCAGTGCAGGAAGTAATGTGTCCTACATATCATGTAGGCAGATGGGGATGTAGGGAGTCCTACTCTCATGCATGAGACTGTTTCAGTTCATCTTGCATTTTTATTAACAGTTATTGCCCTAACCTCTAAGGTTCTCTTTACTAGATTTAGAACTTTAATATAGTGTTAAACATCTGTTCGCTTTGTAAAGATACAGTGGAGTAATGGAGAGCATTCTGTCTTAGATGCTAAGATGCCATATATAGAGAATCTTAATAATCTACATTTCTAAAGGCTATCAGTCAATTAACTAAAATTATCTAATTAATTCAATTTTTTCTTCTGACTGAAGCTTGTAATAGTGGGTATTTAAATGTGAAATCACTGAATTAATGCATCAGTAATAAAGGAAATATATTCATATTCAAACATTACTTAACATCTTTTTAACTTTGAACACAGATGCTCCTCAGATTGAACCTCAGATTTCCAATAAAATTATCAAGGTCATCAAAATTGGCTGTCAGCTTGAAAGGCATATGGGGGTGGGGGCAACAAAACATCTGCAGCCTCAGGGCCCACAGTAATGTTAAGGCGCCCCTGCTCATGTGCACTAAAAACACAACACCTCCATAGCATATGGCATCTAATATGTTAAGACAGACTGAGACAAACCGCTTCAGTATCTGTAGGGTCGCATCTACCATCACTTATTCCATAGTCTTCTGGGTGTACGGGTCTTCTTTTTTTTTTTTACCAATAGGCCGCTAATTGAATTAGATTAGATTATTTATGAATGATAATGTATCAAATGACAATGTTAAAGGGGACTCATGGTGCTGAACATATACAGAGAATTACCATCTGAATCTGCAGCTCCCCTCAGCTTTAAAGGTGCAGTATGTAGGATTTTGCAGGCTCTTTTGGCAGAAATGGAATATATGTTTTAAGTAGTGTATAATAACCTGACACTAAGAATCGTTGAGTTTTTCTTAGCTTAGAAGGAGTCATTTATATCGACACAGGGAGCGAGTCCTCTTCCACAGAATCCACCATGTACCACCATGTTTCTAGCACACAACAGACAAACAAAGGTTTTTCATGTATTTACATTGAAGTTGCAGCTCGAATTTGGTGGTCTGAATGCATGGGTTGGAAGATGAAGAAGAAGAACAAAGGGGAATACCATTTTGTTTTGAGAAGTTTGAGAAACCAAACTTTGACTAATGGAGGATCATACTTACTATTTAGCAGAAGAAAAAGCAAAGAAGCCTTCATCCTTGTTGACCACCATAGCGTCTTCTACATGCTTGGAAATGCTGAGCTGATTGTTATCTGGAACATTAGTGTAAAATCCTACAAACTGCTCCTGTAAGGAGCTTTATATTGAGTTTCAGCTCAGTGTTTAACTCTGTGGCCCAAAGTTACTGTTTTGATTCATTCTCACCACTCATAAAGTTGTTCTTCCACAGCAGGCAGCTTTTTTCTGTGAAAAAACAACTACCCACTACCTGCTCATCACCAAACAGCAGACAGTTGTTTTCCCAACTACGTGACTCATTGGGAGGTTGTCAGGGTGGATGGTGGGCATACAAAGTGGAAGACTTTCACAATGATTCACATCCTGAGTCCTGTGTGTGGTTAAAGCAGTGTTTCCCAGTCCTGCTCGCGGTGCAAAAGAACTTTGGTTAAGGTTAGGGACAAGCTGTTGTTATGTTGTTGAGCAAAGCCAGCATTATGTTATAGCTTTTTCCAATCCACCTGTTTTTATGTATTGTTATTGTGGTTAACTGAGAAAGCAACAGGAGACTTTAATGTGTTCTCTGTGGTGTTTGCATGTATCCATGCATGCATAGCGGCTGAGATTACTTCAACATCTGGCTTTGCGAAAGTTACATTTTGCAAAGCAGGCAAACTTAGATTTTTAAATTGCATTCTGCTGACACAAAAAAAGTTCTGCATGTGCAGTGGTTACATGTCTGTGCCAAATCGAAAGACCCAAAATAAACATTTCTGCTACAAATACATACACTGTTACACCTCAAGTGTAAATCTTAGCAACCAAGTAATCAGAAACGATCTAACTTACCAATCAGTTAATAACGCACATAATGAATCATGAGTTTGTGTTTCTTTAGCCAAGCCGCATCAGGATAATCTTCAGATTACAAAGCCTGGCTTTGCTTTTCTCTGATATTTCAAATCACAGCATTGTTCATATCTAACAAGAAATTGATCCAAATGCGAACCTTCCTTTGCTGTGTGTCTTGAACCAAAAATCGAAAGAGGTAAACAGAGATAGACAGCGATAAATAGAAAACGATAGAAAGACAACAAGAGAGGAAAAGAAAAGCTGCTGTATTTTCAGCTTAACTGGATATGAGAGGTTTTCGTTTCTCTAAAGAAAGATTTGTCAGATTCTCGACTCTGACCTTTTGCTAACAACCCTGTCAGAGCTTTCAGACCATGTGTGTGTCTCTGTATGTGTATGTGTGTGCATGCGTGCCCACATGCGCACCGTTTCCCCAGTGGATGAGGCTGATAATGGAGAAGTGGTGTGTGTGAAATGTGTAAAGGGCAGGGCAGGCAGTTCTTCTGCAGTAATCCATCTTTACTTCAGGGCTGAGCCACGGTGCAACAGGCATCTCACAGGGGAGAGGGAGGAACATACACTGTAGGCATCACTCTCATTCATATGAAACTACACAGAGGAAATGTTCAGCCAGCAGGGGCATGAGATTTTCACAGCAAGAAAACAAGGAAATAGAAATGAACAGTATTATTTGTTCCATATACTGTTTTTCTCTTGCACCACTGACAGCACAACAGTCACAAGAAAACAGGCACAGTGGTCTTTGAAGTATTAGCAGTGCGTACATCTAAAAACCACATTCGTCAGACCATTCAGTGGAGATGCAAGACTGTAAAATTGCTATATGTCCTTACAAATGTGTATCCATCCACTCACAAGTTTGTTTGTGTGAAGAAATGACAGATATAGGGCTGGGTGTGAAACAGAGGGAGAGGGAGCGAGAGCCACACCAAGAGAAGAGGGAGAGTGAGAACCCTTGTTTATGCTGTTTGGCAATAATCACAGAGCCGAACTCGTGCCAACAGTGAGTGCCAGATGGTGCCCATCACCGATGTGCCATGTCTTTGAAATGGGGAGGAGAGAGGAAGATCAAGAGTGGCATGTGGAACAGGGAAGCACTGCCTAATGTGGATGATGTGTCATATAAATACTAATCATGCTAGAATCACACCCACAGCTAAATGAGCTCCCTAAAGCTCCTCCACTGGCACCAACTCTCAATCTTCCCCCTGCTTTGGCACTGTGCGTATGTCATTATTAGAGATCATCGATATATGAGATTTTAAATGCTGAATGCAAAACATGAGAAATAATATTCCCACTCTAAAAGTTTTTATGGGCACCACTTTATGATAGGATTGTAAGTGCTTACTATTAGCTTTATCAATGGTTGATAAATAATTTGATGATGCTTTATAGATTCATTAGAAGCATTTTATTTTGTTTACCAGGTTGTAAGAAATCCTTTTTGCTGGTGTTTCACCTCCAGCATGAAGGTGGGGTATGCTTGAAAAGAATTAGTGTGTACAACATGTTGTCCCTCCTTGTCTGCAGGCAAAGGTGTTAATAGGTGTTCCAAATGGCCACACTTGCAGGCGAAATGAAAAGCCAGCAGTAGATACGATTATTGTTCAAATGGGGACCAAGTCTTTGCTGAGGTTCACACGAGAAGCATGCAGTGGGCCTTAGCTGATCGGGAAAACAGCACCAATGGCTCATTCAGCCACTAACTTTCCAGAAAAGGGCTGCACCATAATCAGCTTATTAACAAAATGAACACTGAAAGACATTTAAAATTACTGATACATAGAGCAATAGTAATTGACTTTATGTTAACATTATTAATACTTACAAACCCGTCACAAACTGTCACTTTATGCAAAGTAGTATTAATGTACAATACTACAAAACTGACTAGATTTATGCTGCATTTACACTAGTGTGACAAAAATAAATAAATCTGAGGTCCACTTACTAGCATTTTTCTGGTGCATTAAACCACATCATAGTTAACATCAGCAGATGGGGTCTGCTGTATATTCCGCATTTATTTCATTGTGCATGCATAATTTACTTACATGTGTGGCTTAAAAGCACTCAGTCTACAAAGTTCATAGATTTCCTTTTAATACAACTTAAATACATCTGCTTTTAAAAACATATTGTCTCCAGGCCTCCAAACCTACATGTATTGACTGAGGCAACACAACAAATCACTGTTTTCTGTATTCTATGTCTGTGATGCACAGAATTTTTGACCTCTTGAGTCATCCAAAACATCCCATTTAGGTAAAAAAAAAATCAAGATAAATATTGGTGTTAAGCTTCTCCCTATTTTCTGCATCTGTGCACATATCTTTCAACAGTCCTCCCCACAGCTCACCTTAGCCCTAAATCTTCATTACCACTTGAGACTGTCGTGATCGATCCCACCTCCAAATGCTTGAAAGGTGAAACAAAAATCACGCCCCCGTCACAAAAAGACAGCTATGAAAAAAAGCCTCAGTTTGTTAGTGTGTGTTTATGAATGGGTGTGACAGAAATAAAGACGGATGGCTCTTAACTGCTAGTTGTTTTTTTCCAGGTGGCAAACTGCCACCCTGCCATCACGCCCCTCTCTCTCAGGTTGCCTCAACAGCCAGTCATCCATCAGAGCCTTCCGCTCCAGCAGCTATCACTCAATACCTCAGTGGTGCTGAGGACAAACAGGTACTGCACGCAACCAGCCATCACCTTTTGCCTTTTAATTCACTTTAGCTGACTTACTGTGCAGTTCCTTTATCTTGATAATATCTCTGTGACTTTTGAACTAATTATAACTGACAGAAATGTCTCAGAAACTGGAAAACTCTGCAGTACTTTTGTGTCTAACCATTGCTGAGCATTGTATGAATGTCCATTGTGGGCGGGTGCTTAGGAAAAATTCTGGCTTGAATGTTGGGACAGACTGGGTAAGCACACCTCATCACATATGTTGCACTAAATTTGGCCGACAAAAGCCCAGGGAGGCAGAACAGTAAATTTTGGTCCAATTTCCTCAGTGCCAGCACTGAGTTATTATCAACACAGATCTGCACTGACTTTAGTTTGACTGCACTGAAACTGTGCTCAGACTTACAATTCGACTGAATTGCAATGACATGTTCAGCAATTCATGGACCACAATAACAGGGAAGGTTAACTATACTAGCTCAAACTTTCCTGCTCAGCGGTTTAGAAACAATAATGTACAGCCAAACTACCGACCCTACTCACCCAACGTAGCTGTACAAAGGTTTTTAGCGAGTCTTAGCTCATTGTTGTGCTTTTCCCTCCTGCAATTTTACTGCCTCTTGCACTCTCACCATTCTGGTAGCATTGTGTGCGGCTGCAGCAGGCTGCTGTTCACAGCTGCCTTAAAAACCCACTGCACACTACTTGCTTGACACCAAACAGCAGAAAAACCCAGTTAGTAAGTAGCTGGTGAACATAGTGGGCATTTAGCAGCTAAAGAGCCAAATATTTTGCAGTGGAGTGAGTGCAGACCATAGCAGAGCCGTCATTAGTTTAGCTTGTCCATGACAGACAGGGTTATGCACTGGTCATCTTTCCTGGCTCGGTGCAGTTACTTCTGGTTGTTGTGCAGCCAGTGGAGATACCAAGACACTGCACCTGTCCAAGAGGTTATTGCCATAGCTAACCATATGAACCATTGCTTCACAGACATGAGAGTGGATCTATCTTTTCATCTATCTACCAGAAAGCAAATAAGTGTATTTCCCAAAGTTGAACTACTGCTTTAAAAGGTGATAATACATCAGTGCTGTGTTTACAGCTTGTTGTCCTTATGTGGTCAAAATTTATTGCAGCTTTAAGAAATCAGTTGTCATAACTCAACTTCATTTTCATCTTAATTTCTTGATTTTTAAGGTGAGCCTTTGAAGATTTAGTCCTTCAACAGCCACATATGACGTATTTCAAAGCAGCTGCTAACAGAGGCAGTAAGGTGATGGCAGTGTGCACGCTCGGTGAGCTCCCAAAGTAAACCAGTAATGAGTGTGAACTCACAGTGAACAGCTTTTTTTTCCCACAGAGCAGATTCTGGATGCTCAGAACTGCCAGCCTTGCTTTTGGCTGCTGGTTCACTGTATGCAAGCTTTTCTCATTTATACACTTTGTACAGCATCTTCCCAAGGCGCAATGAGCTCTACAGACTAAACAAAGCACTTTGAGTTAGACCACAATAGCGGGTCAAGTCTTAAGCTGGTACAGGCGAACTCTGTTGGGACTTTAAGCTCCTGGCCTACATCTGCTTTTCTTTCCTCATCCCTAGCTTATGCTTCCTCAGTAATCAATCTTAACCTCACCAGCTCTTTATTTACAAAGCTATTTGATGCCGAGGATTTTCTCTGATCTTAAACCTTCCAGGTTCCTCATCTAGTCTCTGCAATAAACAACATTTTAGTCTTATTTATCCATGTACATGGAGAGAGACACAAACAAGGTGAGAGTTTGCCTTTTGTCTCACTGGGGATGGCTGTGCTGTTGGTTTTTGAAAAACAAAGCACTGTGGAAAGTGCCAGAGGTCACTAATAAGGTCACATTAGTAAAACCTAGGTGGGTAATTGCTGTGAAAATGTAAATATTTGGCATTCATTTTCACACAGTGGAAAAAGATGCAAGCAAGAGGACAGAGATGGAAAGAGATGGCAACATTAAAGCTATACAAGGTTGCGTTATTTAAAATCATCCAGAGTTTCCCGATGTTTATTCTGAACTGCTGCCAAGCACTTCAGCACTTACTCATGAAGCCAAATGTATTGACCTTGAAAAACACATAGTTTTAACACAATATATTGTTCTGTCTTATGCTCGAGAGGTGTTGTGCTTTAATGTGATCTGACTGCCGGTGATGTGCATTTAAGCTTTTAGCATCCTATGAATAGCATAAACTGTATCGCATAGTCAGACCCTTCGTGGATAGCATAAATCATATGGTGATGTGTCCCTGAGGTATTAGTCATGTTTACAGTGTCAGTGTCTTTCTTTTATTGCTCTGTCACACAGTCTCCTCTCAGCAATACAAACTGAAATACTTTGCCTCACCGTTTTTGGCCTGCTGTAGACATCAATTTCCATCGCTTCTTGCCTGGATCTGCTATCTTGTTAGTGAAGCCCTCTGTATATCTTCAGTATTCTCGATAAGATTTTTTCAGTGAGCTTGATGAATGGAGGTGTGGATATGCAGGATTACAGATTTATGTGCTTTTCTCCAAAGTGAAACCCCCTTCTGATTGCTCTGTGGCTACAATGGGGCCGACCCTCTGTCAGTCACAAAAGATGCCTCAGCCAGCTGACAGTAAAGTGAACCTGACAACAGCAAATCTTGATTGTAGACTTGCTGACTGGATGTCTGGCTTGAGATCACGCCTTAATTATCTCATTATCTTTAGATGTGAGACAATTTTTCATGATCATAACTTAATTATCTGGCGCTCATATTTTGTTTTAAGCCTGTCATCCTGAGATATTCCCATAATACTGATTTAATTATATTATTTTCAGATTTCAGACTTGCTGTAAATGATTGATTGTTTTGAGGCTGTTTTTTAGCCATGCTAATGGCATGGCTCCATGGATGACACGGTCAGTCTGATGGTCAGTCCACCACCAATAGATTGCCTGAAACTTTGGTTCCCAGAGGATGAGTCCTCCTGAGTTTGGTGATCACGTGACTTCTCCTTTAGTGCCACCACGAGGTTGACATTTGTGATTTTGGGTGAAATATATCAGCTACAACAACATTTAGATGGATTTCCATGACATTTGGTACAGCTATTCATGGTCCCCTCAAGATGAATTGTAATAACTTTGATCCCTCAGATTTTCACGTAGCATCATCATCAGTCCCATATTTTATGACATTCTTCATCTTGTGTTTCGCAATAAAAAAAATAGGCTTGCACTGTGGCTACACTTACAGCCAATTAATAGAATTCAGTGTGGATCACACACATAGTGAAAATAGACAAACACACATACTCACAGGAGGATCTTTATTATAAAGCGTTCAGCATCATAATGCTGCAGTTTATTGAAACAATTCCTGTTTGGATAAATTACCATTTTGTGCAAGAATCAAAAGTTAGATTCTCTTACACCCTTTTTAAATTGCACACGCTTCTGTTTACATCAAATCAGTGCAATCTGAGGATTGATGCGGGTATCAAAGAGGGACTTTTAATGCTAGACCACAGTTTGGGATGCTCTGTGACAGCCAAGCAGTTGGTGGGACCATCTCAGAATAATAGTCCGAGGAGAGAGCAATACCCCAGGGTACATCCTGTTCTCCTGAGTAGTAATAGAAAAGTTGTTGGGTGTATGTGTGTGTGGATGTTGCGAGTGTCTCTGTGCCTGCATGCAAATTCATCTGTTGTGTTGTGTGTTTGCATAAACATGCACTGGTGGGTGTGGTACCTCATCACAGATGAACACCACTCTCTACAGAGATTGACTGCTCACGTAATTCCTACTGAAATGAAATGTTCTCATTTTTTAAGGATGTTCAGCTTACAGGAGAGAAAATTGCAAAGATATTTCGAGTTGATTGCCTTTGCACCACTATATTTCTGCTGAAAGTCTCTCCTCCACCACTCAGTAAAAGCACAGAGGAGAGATGGAGGAGAAATGATGATCTCCTGCTGGTGCTGTTGTATGAATGTTTTATAGATGGAGGCATGAAAAAGAGATGAAGCCCTGCTCAACCTCTGTGCTTACATTATTTTAAAATACTGTTTTAGAATATTGTTTTCAGCTCGTCAAATTTTTAGCCTGCATCCAATCTGACTGCACTTAATATCCTCATTTACACAAAGTGCAACACAGAGAAGTATCCTTCTCTTTTTTTCTGAATACCAGCACACTAGACTGTGTGTAAGTTCATCTGTCTACAGTAAAAGCTATACTACTATATTATATGTCATTTGTAGTGCCATTAATATTGTTAATAATATTTCAAAGGTTACTGTTAGTTTTCTCTAATCTAACTATAGAGGAAGTAATATTGTTTGGATGTGAAATGTCTCATACAACATTGAAAGAAAACATTTAGTGGACCTTGGCCACTCCAATGTGGTGACCGCAAATAGTACCTCGCCAACATGGCGGCCTCCCTACCTCAAATGTGTGTGCATATCTCGAGAACCGTTCATCCGATCAGCTTAACATTAGGTGGGTGTATCGCTGAAGATTCAAGGACGTGCAGTGGCAAGTGTGAAACCAATGGGATGAGCGGTTTTCGACAACGCTGCAACCAGCACTTCTAGGGGGCCAAGCAGCCAGCGTGCTCCAAATGGACACACGTTCCAAACAGCCACTCATTCTGAATGGGAACCCCCCCCCCACACCGACAACACTGCAAGCAGCAATGCCAGGAGCCATGCAACTGACCCGTTACAAACGGTCACACGCCCCAAACGGCCATGACCCAATCAGACACTGCACTAGTTGTTTTAAATGGCAGTTTTGAATAACCTTGAATTCCAGGCAAATTATGTGGTAACTACAAATCTGCTGATTCAATCCCCTCTAGAGATGCGCTGGAGTACAGTTCTTAGGCAAGGTCACTGTCTCCCAAACTGAAGGATTAAAAAAGAGGAGATTTATACAGTAAATCTCTAAGGATGGAATAACATGTGCAAAGTAAGGTCACACAGTGGGAGAGGATAGTGTACTAACACAAGCTTTACAGCAAGAAATATGAACTTTTCCAGGCAATGTGTAGCTGACTTCAGAGTCAGTTTGATCCTCCCACTGAAACTTTGATGTCATAGTTGTCTCAACCACCAAGACTCGGAGCAATAATACAATTAAATACATGTAAAAACAAAAGAAAGATCCCATTCACTTGTTTTAGGACATGTAAAAATGCTTTGCTTGGAATAATCATTGATGTCCGATATGCCTCTTGAAAAGAAATACTAAAAATACCTCATTAAATATTCTTAAAATTCTCAGTGTGTATGAGCAGGAGGTTTCAAGATTCCTTATCACACTTGTATTAGCGCACACAAATCTCCAAGTGATTTCATTGTATGAGGTTTTGACCACCCTTGGTTTTTCTCAAGGCAAGTTGAACAGAAGTGCCAGAAATGTCCGATATAATTGCACACCTTGTGTTAATCCACAATCAGTGACACCATTGACAAATTGCACAGACACACTTGAGTTCTTCTTATAGACTCATCTTCTTTCCCTGTTGATTGAATTATTTGTTGATTGATTTCAGTTGTTAAGCTTGGGCTTCTAACCATACATTGTTTGTGATGGCTAAAAGAATAAAGGCCATGTGAACTTCTCTTTGTAGGCTTGACTTTTAGATTGTCTTCTTAAATCTGGATTATTGAGACATCTGAACATTTTAAGACATACTCTGAAACCTATAGTCTTTCAGATCTTTTGACAGAGAACTCTTTAGGATTTTAAGTTGCATATTGGACCATATTGATTTACTTCCATGCTAGTTGTAATCAAAAAATGGTACTTGCACATACATGCCTTAACTCAAATTTAAAGTGCTCCTTCTGCAGGTGAATGTGCAAACTGCCTTGTAATGTCAACCTCATCATTCTGCACAGTGGTGGTCAAGGTCAAACATTAGAGTGAAATTACAAGTATTTTTAAGCATTTTCAACTGGAGGAGACTTAAAAGTTTCTCAAGGCCATATGATTTTTATTACAGGACATGAGGTATACACATAGTAATAACTGTGCAACTACTGTGAAAACACATTTCTTTTTACATATTTCCACTAGTGTTCGAACGAGCTTGCAACTGAGCTCAAGTCAGCATGATCATTTTCTCCCACACTCTGTTTCTAAAATCTACATTATGGTCTGCATCATCTTTAAAACACACTTAATTTGCCCTCAAGGACGACCTGGGGTGCGGTGCAGCCTATAGCCAAAACAGCGGAGATGTGAGCAGAGGACAGAAGAGGAGCGGTGGAAAGAACTGTGTTAGGTTCACAGCTTCCTGCCTGCCACAGTTTGTGGGCTCAGTGTGCAGATAATTAAGGTTGAGGGTGGACAGCTCCCTACAGCGCAAACGTGTCTTCATCACGCAGAGCTGTGGACCGGGGCTATTCATTTTCACAAAGAGGGAACACGGCAGACGTGAGGCGGGAACCACTGGGGAGCTCTATAGGGAGCTGAGCTGTATGGTGGCACAAACGGGGACGCTGTGAGCACGGAGGAGTGGAGTATTTTATTTACTCTGTTCATTTCAGGGAGGCAGAACAGCAGAGACAGACTCCATCACTTACTTTTCTAGTGACTAGCACCTCATTTTACGCAGCTTTGGAGGTTTGTTTCAAGCTGTGAAGAATTCCCAACTGCCACAAAGAGGTTTAGTTGAAGTGGCTTTTTTCCAACCTGCTGTAAATATTGTGGAGGGAAAAAATCCTCTCCACTGCTCTTTGTACACTCTCATTTTCTTTCTATTTACTCTGTCCATACCCATTCCCTGCACTGTGCTCCTGTCTGGAGTTTGATGTTCTTTTTGAGCATTGAAAATACTAGTGGGCGAGTGACTGAGGGAGTGGGACTGATGAAGCCAGATGGATATGATTGTGAGAGTCCTCATTGTTTTTGCCTGAAAACTCCAGGTGCTGCTGCCGCTGCTGCTGAGCTCAGTCCTCCTTGCTTCCTCTGCAGCACTTCTCTCCTCGTATCCTCAACCGAGGGAGTCCTCTTTATTTCCAGCATCTGTGCTGTGATGAGAAACACCAGCTAACTAGGCCACTGCATAATAAGCAAGAATAGCAGCAAAGTAAGATGAATAAAAAAAAAAGAAAAGAGGAGAGAAGAATCAGTTCACGGGGGGGAAAGATTTCCCAACATGTAACTGCTGACAAAAGTAATTCAGAAAGCAAATATTGTCCTTATTCCTTTATTGCAGATGCATTCATTTATTATTGCTTACCTTTACCTATAGCTTCTGCAGAGGTGCATCAGGGTTCACATCTCATTTCGACAGTAAAGCCCCTGAGCTATACTGTCATGTGACTGACAGTGCACCTTGCTGACTTTTCGTTTGGTGTGTGTGTCAACTGCAGTCCCGGGATCCCTCCTGGTGCTGCAACATTTCTGTGATACTCAGCATTTTAGCGTTTGATTCACTTTGTCAACAGCTTCATTGTTGTCTATGAGGGAGCGCTTTTAACACTGGTTCTTCCGCATGTCTTGTTACTCTTTATTTCTGCGATGTTTAAAGTGGATGTAATTGATTTTTTACGATAACAATGTAAGAATAATTGTATTGCTAGTGACGAACCTACAAAGATTGACCACCTGAAGCTTCCTGCAGCACCCTACAGCTTAATGGAGTCTTATAGTTTAGCTGTCCAGCTAGCTTTACTGTTTTGGTTCACTCTCACTTCTGTCATAGCACCTTTTACGTCTGCAGCAAGCGGCTGTTCAGCAAAAAAGCTCAAAAAATCCAGAGCACATCACCTGCTCGCACCAAACAGCAAACAAACGTGGTTAGCAACTAGCTGGTGAAAGTAGTGGAGACCCACAACAGATACAACTGTTTGCTTACAAGCTTGCCATATTTGCTCTAAAGGTGATAATATGGCAATGTTGTTTTCAGAAAAAAGACAAAAATGCAAAAAAAAAACAACAGTTTATTGCAAGTTTAAACACACATAACTGACAGTTGTCTGTCATTGTGTCTCTCCATCCTTTTCTAGTGTGGAGCATGACTTCCGTCTGCAGGAAGGGCAGGTTGTACGCACATGGAAGGTGGGCGACCCACCAGAAGGCTCGCCACAGCCCACCACTCCCCAGCTCACCACACCCCACCAAGAAGACTCCCCTCAACTGGTGCGACCCCCCGTCACCACCAAGAAGAACAGGAAGAAATGTTTCTGGTTCCTTTGAGTGACAGAGGATGGAGCAAGAGACGTTTGATACTGTAATGCACTGTATACCCTTCTTTTAAAAAAACTACAAATAACAAACAGTGGAGATTTGATTATGAACATGTGTGGAATGAACTGGAGAATTTAAATGCAAATATGAAACTGTGGGAGGAGAATGAGGTACAAAGGTGATGATCTGAGCTTTTCCCGGAGTTGATGAGAATGGTTTGACTGGGGCGCACATGTTGTTACTGCTCTTAAAATGCCTCTTCAGCACTTATAGGTTTGATACTGGAGCAGGGAAGTAAAAGTGCTGAAGTCAAATAAAAGCAAAAGTTCAGTCCACAATATGACTCACAGTTAGGAAGCAATTAGACGATATAAAGAGAATATATAGCGGGTGGAATGGGGCAAGGGGCACAGTACAAGAGGCAATACAACAGAGAGGATAGACAATATTTATAAAAGATGAAATGTATAGAGTTTATAGACAAAGAAAGAAAAAAGACAGGAGGGATTCATCTTCATTAATGGACTAATGAGGGTCAGAACACCAGCTTTTATATTCAGAGACATTTAAAAAGAATTATTATGACCTGTATTTAAAACTTTTAATATACTGTAATTGATGAAAAACTGCTACACGTGTCTACATACACAAACAGCACACACACAAATGCATACATATATAAATGAAGTGAGATATTTACATGAAAAGCATATATAAAATGAGAATATGAGTGAGTTGAGTTCTGTACATATCAGAGCTATTCTGCTTGGATGCTATATTTCAGATATGGATTACTGCTCTATAAAAGTATTTTACCACAGCAGGTTGTATGTGTTTTCATTCAGGGTTCAAGGTGTTTAAAGCCATTATCAGTGGAGGAAGACATATTCAGTGCCTTTATTTAAAGCAGCTATAATTAACAGTTTTGTAATAATGACGTATCAAATGTGAGAATAACCTGAATGGAGTCGCTGGTAATGACAAACCTGCAGCCAAATCTGCAGCTCCCCTACAAAGCTTTATAGAGTGTCAGCTCATTGTTTTCATTGGTTCATTCTCACTGATCTCATTTCTGTTTTCAGTTACAGCAGGCAGCTGTTTTCAGAAAAAACCCAATCTGCCCTACCTGCTCGAGATAGGTTAAGTAATGATTGCGGTTCTCTCACAAAACACAAAACATGTTATACATTTCTAAAATATCACATCCCAATGCAAGGAGCTGGCGCCTCTCAGTCCTCAGATGGCAGCTCAGACAGCCCACTTTCCTGGACACTCCAGGGCAAGTCTCAGGAAATTAAGCCTCAGCTGTTTGATGGCTGTGAGAAGCCCCAAATATTACTACTTAGTAATTCATGACACACATAAGCTGCTTCAATGAGGCTCTGAGGTGGCATGAGATCCTGGCCTCATTTATTCCAAACTTCGGAAAGTGTTAGCTCTCAGTTTGTTTGCCTGCTTGTTTGGATTTGTATAACTACTGCCAGTTTCCACTTTCCCTCAAACAAAGCAGTCAAGAACAGACTCTGTTTTGTTTTTGTTGGGAAGAGTTATTGGAGGGAAAATGCATGCGTGTCAGGCGGGAGTCCACAGTCCCGTATGTACTGGACTTGTGACTGCTGTTTTTGCTTGCTGGGCTCTCAAGTACACAAGCATGCATATGTGTACATGAGCACACACACAGACACATGAGCCAAAGCTTTTTCAACTGAGGCCCCGTGTTCACCGACTTAACTCTGTGTCCTGCGGTGCTGCACCGAGGTGTAGAAGTTGAAAAGCTTTTGCTGCATGTACAACCACTTCAAAATAAGCAACACACTGACACACAGACCGTGTCGCGCACACAGCTGCACGCACACTCGCAGTCTCACGACCGCACAATTCCACTTCACACACAATCACACAGCTAACATATTGTTCTCAGACCAACACAATGCATTATCTCCCCCGCAGTTGTTCCTCTCTCCCTCACAACCAGCCGCACGCTTCCTCCTAGTAGCTCTATGTGTGCCGCGCAGTGCTGAGAGGAGTGTAGAGATGTCAGTCATTAATCTGCTACAGCACAGCCTGTAATCCTGATGACAGAGCAGAGCGGGCTTACAGAGAGCAGAGAGGATCTGAGCCCAGCCTGGAGTGGGGAACAAAGGAGCCAGAGAAGACTGGCTTTGAATCCATAAAGAGAAAGGAAGTGCATGCATGTGTGTGTGTGTGTGTGTGTGTGTGTGTGTGTGTGTGTGTGTGTGTGTGTGTGTGTGAGAGTGGGGGGGGGATTCTGGGGTGAGGTAGGTAACTATTTTGTCAGCAATGCTGCAGTGCTATTCAAGAATGCTGGCACACACAAAAGGGAGAAAAGCTTTACATGGAAAGCAAGCCGGGCTGCCGGAGTGTCACACTGACACATCAGGTAAATGGGCCCTGATCCAGGATGGTCATTACGGAGCTCTGGGGAAACACACAGAGGCCTGTAGAGAAAGAGAGAACAAGCCTATTTAGAGGCCTCTTCAAAGAAGCATTAAGGGTCAAAGTTGGCTCACGCAATTCTGTGCAATATCAGTCGAGGCTCAGCTGAAAATGAAGGAGAAAAAAATAACCATGTCTTGAGGCATCAACAAGCATGCATAATGGGCATGTGAAAACAACTACAAGTGCCTCTGCATGCTGAGAGGAAGTAGCAAAGCTAATACTGCATGAGTCATTGAGTTTAGGCTGCTATAGAGATATTATGTTTCACTTTACCACATTACAACTAAAGAGGTTATTTCACAGTCAATCAGACCGAGAAGTCAAAGGTGCTGGAGACACGACCTGTCTGCGTGTCCAGCAGTGAAGTGATGCTATACGAAGGCTAATGCAATAAATGATGCAACATAAACTGCGTCTTTTCTCAATGACTTAATGATGATGCTGATAAACAAGCCCCAAAGTTGCAATGATACTTGAAAGAATTTTCTTTTCTTTGAACTGAAATAGGAGCCTCATTAGTGACCAAATAAAAGAAAAATATGGATTGAGTGTGGACCAGGGGATCCAAATTAAAAGTACACCCACACTTGTGCATGCACACATGTACATTTACACACACACACAGACACAATGCCTGGATGCATCCTCTGGCTCCCGAGATATCAGAGGAATCACACACACAGTATTCTACTCATATTGACATGTGCTAGTAATGCAGCAATGTGTGTGTGTGTGTGTGTGTGTGTGTGTGTGTGTGTGTGTGTGTCTGGGACAGGGTAAATAATGAATTAAAAAGTACCCATTTCCAGACGACCTGCCAAGTTTCTGAGTCAACTGCGATAGCTGCAGATTGGTTTAATAAAATATGAGCTAAATTCTCCCCTGCCACTGCTGTCTCTGATGCAAAAATGGGCAATGAAATGTAAATACATCGTGGGGCTGCGAAGAACACAGAAACACTGCAGACCTGCGATGCCAGGGTTCTCCATACAAGGCAAGAGATACAATTCGATGTACATACATAAAAAGCAATAGCACGTCATTTCAGCTTTGAGTTCTCCGGCAGGCTGGGTGAGGAAAAAAACCCAGAGTGCGGAATTTGTCAATAAATTGCAAAAATTTTGATAAGTTTTGGACATTTTGCCTGCCCAGAAAACTTCAAAGTAGACACACACAGTAAAGATTTTAAGAAAGAGTGGGATGATATTCGATGAGGGCCCAGGCTGAATTCAAACCAGAGATGTTGGAGAAGGTTCAGAAGAATCAGAGGAACTTCCCAAATGTGCATAGTTGGAGCTTCAGAGGAACATCAACAGAGCCGGGCTGTGAGCGAAGGCTTCACTGTGTGCTCGCTCCTTCACTTGTATGTTTTTGTTCTGATATGTGAGCAGACCTAAAATACACTAATAAATTAGTTATCTTAAGGCTGAAACACGCGCCTCTAAGCTGCACATGAGCGAATGTGCACGAATGTACACACAACTTGTATTGCGTCAACCTGTTTTTTACGATTATCTATTAATGAGCAATCACCTCGAGTCCACCTACATTTACGTACTGTGAGTCCACTTCAGCATTTCCCTCACTCATAGGAATGTCTCTGAACTAGGGGTGTCAACACATACTAGTATTAATAATAATCATGTTTTTAATTTTTTTTCATTTTAATATGTTCATAATACACAAGACAGTGTTGCGCTCCAGATTGAAATCCGAAAAGCAAAGCATTCTCGTATTCTGCCATAACAATCTGCCATAGACAGAGAATATGAAAAATGGAAAGAGGAGAAAAGGGTCAGAGGACTCACTATAACTCACAGTTGTCAGCCTGCGGTCTCACACAAACTGTCTCCTGCTCCCTGAAAGTGATTATGTTTCAGTAGTTTCAAAGTATGATTTCTCTTTTTTGTACGCCTTTGAAAATAACAGTTACAGACTATCTCTCCACCTCCCTACACTCATATTTGAACTACACTCAAAATATTAGAGTAGAGAGGTGGAGAGAGAGTCTCTAACAATAAACAATGTGATAAACAAAGTTGAATATGAATTTGACTGATTTTATTTTGATGCAGCCCTACTCTGAACCTAATCCAGGCAGCGATTACCCTTCTCAACACAACGTAATTATGAAAACAATTCAGCAATATACAAATGTAATTTCTAAAAGACATTACAGTTAATCCCTGACCTCACACACAAATAAAAATCTGACAGTTCACAAGGAAAAGAAATAAAATCAACAGCAGCGTTAAACATCACGCAGCAAAACTCAAGATGCCAAACAATGAGAGTTTATTAAATACTAAGAAGAAATATTGAACAAAGAATAAACAAGAGTTCATGCCTATGCTGCCTGCGGGGCAGTCAATGTGCTCAAGAACACGTTTGACAATTATTTTCAGGGGAATGTGTCACTGTTTGAGAGGAGTTCTCTGAACATCAAAGTCAGTCTCTCTGAAGACATGTTAGATAACTTCAAAGTCCTGTGACTGCTTTGCCGAGAGGTGCTTTTCCTTTGTTTTGTTCAGCTAGTTTGTTTTCTACTCCATTGTGGAGCAGATGATAAAGACTGTGAGTGCACATTGCATCATGAACCTGTTCTTTGTAATTTATCATTCAAGGACATGGTGGACATTGAACATGACTTTAAACATCACCATTTTGACAGGTTGGTATCCAAGCACTGGAAAGACCATTTTCATGCCAATTTCTTTTCTTCTTATTCACAGATTGCCATGAACTGGTACGTGATGGTAGAACAGCACTATTATAACATTTTGAAACTTTGATTTTCTTCAGTTTTTTTTCTGATTGCACTGTGCATTTATCCTTCTAATTAGAGGTGCTTGAGAAACTTATTTTTCCTTCAGGCTCTGCATTTTCTGAGCTCGTCCAAGAATTGCTGATTTTCTTTTTGATCCATGTTTTATATAAGTCCTTGGCTGCTTGTGATGGAACCACATTTCTATTGCTATTGCTGCTTGAATTTACCTGCAATCCTCTGTAACAAGTTTGCTCAGAAGTGGTCATAGAAAATCAATATGTTGCTTTTAATAGCATTGCCTGATGAATAAAGGTTGTCCAGACTGTCCTTGTTGTGAACAAAGGTTGTATCTAAGTTATATTCAGTTTTTTTGTAATTCAATTTATAAGTAGTGAAAACACACTAAAGACTGGAAGCAGAGAGGGAAGCTTGTCTGGCTCTGGCCAAAGGTGTCAAAATCTCCCTAATAGCATGTCTAAAGCTCAAAAATTAACACATTATATTTTCACTTAGCATATTTTACTGTCCCCAGCGAACACATAGTGAACCCCCCATAAAATCGCAACTTGTCATTTTTGCAATTTTTGTACACAAATATTGTGCAGATCTAACAAATGAGATATAACTTGATAATTAATGAATTTTAGAGATTCTGGTAGGCAGATTTTGTTGCTTTTGGACCGAGTCCTAACCTAAGCTAAGCTAAACTAATCTAAGCTGCTAGCTGCAGTTTCCATGCAGTCCATTTTTATTAGATATTTTATTAGATTTATGTGAGTAATTGCTTTGCACCTATTCTGATCTTAGACAAGACCAGCTGCTTCCTCATCAGAAAGGATCAGCTGTGCTGACTTTTATTTCCCACAGCATCAAATCAGAAACAACAGGCTGATGCCCATGACTCCTCTTAATTAGTACAGGATCCTCCAACAACTTCCGCATGCACTATATATCACATTATGGACGTCATCTCAGCCACACACATAGTGGGTCTCTTGTGGCATGATTACATGATTAATGCTGTGGCATTAATTTGAATTACAGTCCATGAGAATGAGTGTCAGTGGATATTATAGAATTATCACCTATATGTGGGGCCTGGAGGAAAAGGAAAGTCAGTATGTAATCTATACTATGAACCGGATCAGTGAACAGGAAGGACAGCGTTTATGACAACGAAAAGTATGATCTGTCCAGTCTATCCAGCCGATCATTCAACCTAAGCTTTGTCTGAAATTTATTCTGAGCATCTGTATTTTGTTGTTTTGTAATTCAGTCAGTAAGATAAGAGTAATATGTACTGATGACCATGAAATGATTAAATAACATTATACGTGACGGGTAGTTAAAAATATACGGCAGGGCTGAAGTTACAATGCCAGGACAATCATTGTCAGCAGGCTTGGTCTGATGTAATGCAAAACAGGCAACATTTCTTCTGGAATAATGCACAAAGACTCAACTAAAATTAACATACTGGGACATGTTGCATCACATATTCTGGTAATCCTCAAATTCCTATCAACTCCAGCCATTTGCATTTCTTCATGTAGAACAGTATTATGGCATAGGAAACACGCAGTAATAAGATATTTTGGTACGGGATGAGAAGTTAAGACTGGTTTTCGCTGTAGTGTGCTGCTTTGTAACATGATGAAATAGAGCTCTCCAGCTTTGTAGATCACACAAAGGGTTTCATTTAGATCATCTACTCCTCCAGTTTTCGTCACTACTGTTCTGTATGCAAAATGAGTTGTTTTACCAAAATGCACCCAACTAACAGTGCTGTCTCACTTTGCTGTCTCACTTTCTCACCACCTGAAAGTATAGCACCCATGTTTTGATCAGGAATGCCAGGGGTGTCATTCAATCATAAGCTTTAGCGTTGTTCAGTGTTTTTTAATTACCTTTGGAAAGAGTCAGGCAAACTTTTTTCCACATTTCCAGTTCTCGTTAATTGTAAATCATAATTATGCAGAAGTCAACAACCCTCAGATTTGCATTGTTATGATTACATACAAGCATATTACATATGCTGTAGGTAATTTCTCAATTAAACTGCAATTTACCACTCAGTCTTTCCCATCTGTGTAGAATTGCAAGAATGTCTTGATTGTCTCCTTATACACTATGGAGGATTTTTTTTTCTGATTGCTTCAGATTGACCCAGTTAAAGCAGTGAATTTTTAAATGCAGGGATATTGTTTCACAATGCACAGAGCCCTGTGGTGCCAAGGATAAAGGCACTTGGCCAGAAAAAAAAAAATGTAAAGAATCCATTGCCTCCAGGCAAATATTATATTTCCCCCCAAATGCTTAAACCATCCTGTAGGTACAGGATAACATTTGTTTCTGCAAACACAAAGGCCTTGTATATGATCAGTTTAGACAGTGCCGAGATGACTGAGAATGTCAGTACGTATGTGGTTCAGTTCATAGCAAGCCACTCCACAGATGCTTTACTGCTGTTTTTCTCCTCTTGTTGTTGCTCTGAATCATAGTGAAATATGAAGGATTATTGAAGAGCCAGGAAGAGACTGAAATAACCATCTCATGTTGATGTGGGAAAAAAAACTGGATATGCTGGACATTATAGGTATATTAACTAAAGAAACAAATTCTCTGTGTGCTAACATGATGATGCAGAGATCATTAAGACTGTTGTTCCCTTTCATGCTAAAATGTTCTATAGTGGTGGAAGAAGTACTCAGATCCTTTACTTAAATAAAAGGACTTTGAAGGACATTCAAAAAACACTCAATGACAAGTTGAAGTCCTTCATTCAAAGCCAAGATAAAGAACTTAAGTATTATCTCTAAAATAATTATCAAAAGTATTCCTTCTGTAGAAAATAATGGCCTTTATGAGTACTGTGTTATTATATATGACATTATTAGATCGGTAATACTGATGCAACATTGTGTAAGAAGCTTGTAGCCGGTTGAGGTGCAGCTGATTTTCCTATACAGTGTGGTAGTTTAGTCCAGTGGTTCCAGACCTGGGCGTCAGACCCCTCCAAAGGATCAACAAACAAATCTGGGGGCGTCATGAGTTGATTAATAGGAGAGAAAAGAAGACCAAATAAAGGTCTGCTCCACAAAACTGTACTCATTTTTCGGCTTTTTCTAGTTGTTTTTGACATATAGAACAATTTGATGTTCTGTACTTTATGAGCGCTTCATGTTTTTTAATGTAAAATCTTAATTTGAAAAGTTAACAGCACCTACAGCTGATATATACATGCAGTAAAAAGTATGATATTTCCCTTCGAAATGTGGTGGAGTAGAAGTAGAAAGAAAAAAGTTTACTTAAGTACAATAGTTGAACCAAGTATATGTGCTTACTTATTTTCGACTGCTGGCTCCAATGAAGATACATGTAAATATGTAGTGCAACTGTATGCAATTTTTGATCAAATAATTTTGGACCATTTGCATTAACAAGTAACCAGCAGGGGCAATTAATGAGGAAAAAGGCCGTCCATTTAATTAAAATGTAACATACAGACAAAGCTGCACCATGGGGACGTTTTTGGCTGCAACCACAGGTCGGATCCTAATAAAGGGACACACTACAGTTGATCTCTGGCTCCCATGTTGAGGCAGAAATTTGATAGCTGCTTGTTCACAGTGAAGGGGAGTCAGGTCTTCACAGCTTCAGCCGGCAGAGATCCTTCCGTTTCTGCAGAGCATCTGATGAAACTTGATGCTTTGCCACAGTGGACTTCAATTTTCAACACAAATTTTCCGCAATGAGAAACACGTTTGGCAGGAGAACAGGGTTGTGGGGCAATGCATGAAACCTTTTGGCACAGACTAAGGAGAGGAAGCTTCTTTATCTCTGCAGTTATGTTGCATTTATACGTGCTGTGGATGGGAACTCTTCTTCAGTTTTGTCATGCAACCATTTACACCAACGACTGGGCGATAAGAATAAGAGCTGACCGTGAGTCTGTCAACAGGATAGCAGAGAAATATGGATTCACCAATATGGGTCAGGTAGGTGTGATCATACTGTACAACATACTGTATATAAGGAACTTCAGACAAGCACAAACTGCAGTGAGGATTTGCAGCCTTGATCTCAGTTGTTAAAGTAATTTCTCAGTGTGTTACTGTTTAGGTAGGCTGACAGGTGAGCTCAGAGTAAAAGCCTTTATGTCGACAGGCTTCAGGTTAGGCCACGTCTCATTCAGATGCTCTCAACTACAGTAAAACTATTGACACAAAAACAAATCTAGAAAAAATCCAGTACACAATGTGAGTGTTGCAAAGCATTGTCTCAAATGCTTAACAAATCTTCTCTATCTCGCCACTGCAATTAATATAGATTTAAGAGATCAATAGTTGAATATTGTCCCATTTAGAAAATTACCATACTGCCCCATCTGCAATGTGATCTAAAACAACATTATTGCAAATTACAAATATCCATCTGGAGTAGTAACATAAATTGGATTAAATTTGGGATTCTGAGATTTAGTGCAACAAATGTCATTGAGCTTGCAATTCTCTGTCCACCATCTGCCTGGCAGAAACAACAGTGATGCTTCATTTTTGCTCAAGATTTAAGAAAATGAACATCCTATTTGACTGTCAGAAATAACAGTTGATTGATGATTATGTCTCAAAATCATAAAAAGGTAATAAACCAAATTGGTAGAGGTAAACTGCCAATAAGCTGGTGCAACATGAAATTAAGCTTCATTGTATAGAATGATTATTTTCACTTTAGTCCTGGACAACGTTTTATATTAGTAGTGAGCAAGCCTGTTGGTGGGTGTGAGAAGGATACTAAGCTGCCAAAAAAAAAGTGTTCCCTCACCTCTTGCTTTTATTCCATTATTCTAACCCTGACTGTGTACTATTAATTATCCAAACAGTTCAACCTTGATGAACCACGGTCCAGCACTTTATTGCCTTTTCAATCAAGGTTGCAAAGAATTTGACAGTGCTCATGTACAAGAAAGAAATAAAAGTTGAAATCAATCCGAGCAGACATGTTAGTACAGCTGCAGAATGACCAAATAAAAACAAAATCAATAAATAATAAAGAAAATAAATAAAACAGAGGGAGTTATGGAGCCCAGGCCTATAAAATCCAACAAATGTACTCCCAGGGGATAGGTGCTGTAATGAAAGTTGCAGGTCTTAGGTCCATGTTTCTTGAACCTATGAAAAAGAAAAACCCTTTGAGCTTGCTTTATATTGCTGAGGTCAGACAACGCAAATTTCACGACAGAGCCATCAGGGAATTAATTAAAACCATAATTTATTCTTGTCAGTCACATAAAACGGCCCACCTATGACAATCTTCGATTAAACATAAATTACCCAGAACTGCTTCTCATCTCAGCTTAGCTTTCTTTGTTTACGTCATGGCATTGTGGACGCAATTACACACACACATATAGCATGCGCACGTATAGAGGCACACGCAAACACACACATGAGCAGCAGTGTGGCTGGAGTCTCGTGGCTCAGGTTGCCATTGCCTGAAAAACTATCACAGGTGTAAGGTAGCCGCTTTAATAAAAGAGGCCAAAGGCAGTTTCATAATTTAACAGCTGTTTAGTACAGTGACAGAGTGGGATGAGCAACACACCTTCACCTGAAAACAAATTCATTTAGAGGATTTGATGTCTGTTTCAACAGATTGGAGACTTGAAGACTTATTACACTTTTCGACACCATGACACAGCTCAGCGGTCCACTGTGTCCAACAAAGAGGTGGCTGTCAGTGTTGCCAAGGAGCCCAAGGTATAGTAATGGGATATGAGGTGAACGGCAAGACTCTGATGGATTATTAATTAGCAGCACGTCCCCTCCCTACCTCCACACACAAACACATAGGCACACACATGTTCATGTACTGGACCTTTCTACACACTCGAGACACACAAGATGCCAAGAGTCATTAACAAAGAGGAGCAGAAAATGCCCAGTTTCACACACCACATCTGAAGGATAATTGTGGTTTGTTCTAAATTGGATCATACTTGAAGATTTGGCAATCATTTTAGTAAAGTAATAATAATATACCCTCAAAGTTAATTGCTGTGATCTGGAAAAAAGTGAAACAGGGCAATAACTACAATAGCAAATGGCGAAATATTATCCAAACCTCTTGTTGTAAACATCCATCACACTTTACACACAAGCTACCTGGTTAAACTTTGACCTGTCTGTATGATCTGTGTGCACAGTTCCAGTTCAATTTTACATATTTCCTCATCATACTTATAACACAAGGACTAACAAGCAATGCAAGTGTCTAGCCCTGAATAGCTTCTTCAAAATTCTTTCTGCGAGATTCAGCTGGAAATATCAAAAGGTCAGTCAGAGATTGTGTTTTAAACCAACTCACAGAGCTAACATTTGCTTAATTATCTAGCAAACTACAGCTGGTAGCATCTGCCAGCAACAGTTATCAGTTAGCAGATACCAACATTTTACAGACTGCCTAGGAATGAAAACCCTGCTTATGTCTGAAATTAAGAACCCAAAGTTTTCAGAAAGAATTTCAATGATAAATCTAGTGGCATTATTAATCTTAACTGCATGTGTGCTGTGCAAGAATGTAGTATTTAAGCTTTATCTACAGACTTAGCAACAAGGAATCAAGGGGACAGTGCTTAGCAAACGATCAATTAGGGATTATTACCATTTTGTATGCGCGCATTTTTGGCTTTTTCCTCCAATTAAAGTGGTTTAGATAATAGATATTATTATATAATCTGGCTAAAGTATTGGCAATGGCAATCCATTCAATAGTTGCTGGGATATTTCAGTCTGGATCCTTGGAGCCAAATGCTGCCAGCTTGCCTTAAAAAATACTCCAGTACATGTGAACATCTTGACAAGTACCCTGTGTGTTCCCTTTAAGGTGGAATGGCTCCAGCAGCAGGTGGTCCACAGAAGAGCAAAAAGGAACTCTAAAGCCAGTCACATCTTCTCCATTGACTCGAAAACCAAACACCTTCCCACTGCTCCTCTTCAGTCCATCCGCACCCGGACACTGCACCATAATGACTCAATGTGGAACAGCCTGTGGTACATTGTGAGTCATATTTTTTTTCCTTTACTAAGCTCAAGTCTGAAACACAGACACATAAACCCAGACAGACAGAGCCTAAAATAGACCCTGATTTATTCTTTACTCCCAAGGGCGAAATTGAATGTCCCACTATTTGCTCCACAGCACTGCAGTGATGAGTCCAAAGGCTGCCAGTCTCGTATGAACATTGCTGGCGCCTGGAGGAGAGGGTATACTGGGAAGGGTGTGGTGGTGTCTGTCCTAGATGATGGCATTGAGAGAGAGCATCCGGATCTGAAGCCAAATTATGTAAGTGCCCTGGGATGGGACGCTTTTCTCGGGAAGGGGACATTAATCATAAGCTATTTGGCAGAGCTCTTAGTGTAAGAGTGCAGAGCTGAGACAGATATTGCAGGCAGAGCTCTCGGGCCAAAGGTTTGGAAAGGCCGGCCAAGAGTATTGGAATGGACATTAAACGTCTGATCCACTTAACTGTCGAGTGGACTGGTGAATAATGCTCTTTGTGATTTGTCTGATGAAACAGAGACAGATAGCCGCTGGCATCTTATTATGTGCTGCTACTTACTATCTATCTGATTCAGGATCCTCTCGCCAGTTATGATGTGAATGGACAGGACCCAGATCCTTCTCCAAATTATTCCAACAACGCCGCTAACTAGTGAGTACTTCTTATTTCTAGATTTGCACCTGTTTCCTTCCCCTCATCATAATTCTAACTTTAATTAATGCATGCTTTTCTTTCCATTTTTCAGTAATTACATGCATATATGGATATGCAGATTCCCCAGTCTGAATTCTGTCTTCTCACTGGTTTGATGTAACGGAAATAGCCCGTCTTCTCCTCATGCATATGCATCTAACCTCATGTTCTGATGTACTCCTCCTTTCTCTGAAGCCATGGGACTCAGTGTGCAGGGATGGTTGCCGCGGCTGCAAATAACTCTCAGTGCACGGTTGGAGTGTCTTTCCAGGCACGGATAGGCGGTGAGTCCATGTGACAGCATAAAACGAGAATGCTGAAGGACTTCTGGAGGTCAAACTTTTGTACGGAGTGGATTCCAACATTATCATTACTCTCCTGTCCCCCTTTACCTGTAGGCGTCCGCATGCTGGATGGAGATGTGACGGACATAGTGGAGGCCCAGTCACTGAGCTTCAGACCACAGTATATTGATATCTATCTAGCTAGCTGGGGGCCAGAAGATGACGGGGCCACTTTGGAGGGACCTGGGCCTCTGACTCGTGTTGCTTTACAGAATGGCATCAAAACAGTGAGAGAAAGAGAAAAAAGAGAAAGAGTTTGTTTGTGCGAAAGAGGAAGAAAAATGCTTTTTGGCTGCTTGTGTTTGTTTGTGTTTGTGTCCTACCTGCGGCTGTATATTTACTTCAAGGGCTTTTTTTTTCTCCTTATCAATGTGTAAATATCATTAATAAATTAATCACCTCTGTCTGCTTCCCCAATTAATCTCAGGGCCGGCATGGGAGGGGCTCTGTTTTTGTCTGGGCGTCCGGCAACGGAGGGCGACGAGGTGACCACTGTTCGTGTGATGGCTACTGCAACAGTATTTACACTATCTCTATCAGCAGCAGCACTCGCAGTGGAAGCCAGCCAGATTACCTGGAGCAGTGCTCCTCCACATTTGCGACAGCTTACACTGGTGGGGACACAGAGGAAATGGTAAGTAGAGGCTGTGAGTAACGTAAGAAACATCTTCAGTGTGATTGTTCAGTAGCAAAATCTATACAGAACCAAGGCCGTGATGAGCTGAGATGGGTCTATATGGGTAATGGAAGCCTATGATTCCCTTGTAATTTATATCAAGTTACATTGTTCTTTTCAAGAAAACCCCTAAAATGAATAGTTATTTTAACCCACCATGAAATATGAAATATTCAAATCTATCAAGGTTTCACCTATTACTCCAAATACAAGAATATATAATATATATATAAATTTAAAAGTGTTGTAGGCCAGGTCTGTCCATCCATGAACACCTGGAACTATTGGTGAAACTTTGCTTTTCCTGCTGATCTGAACAGAGATTGCTGAGTAACTGTGTTGTGTTTTGATTATTCATTTTGCTGCCCTCAAACCTCTAAGGGAACAACAGCCAACCCTCCAGAGGTTTGGAGACTGGAGGAGTATTTCTTACATATTTGCAAAGACATTCTTTCTCTCTTTGGATGATAAAATTATATCCACTACAAATCTAAAAATCAGTTTTTACATTGTTTTTGAAAATTCTATCTGTAACTCTGGTTGAACTTTAAGGGATGTCTGTATGGATTTAACAGTCACTGCTGTCTTGCCAGCTGCTTAAAGCCAAAAAAAATTTACACATTTGGGAAATGAGGTTGAGGCGAGGGGGAACAGCTATGGGGGCGAGCAAGAGACAACTCCTGCAGTTGAGTGTGATGGTCTGAGACACCTGTCAATCAAGCAAATACGCCCCAAACATACTCCCTATGAACTTTCTTCCTGGTAGAACAATAACTTTAAAATTCACAAGACAGAGGAAGAAGTGAGATTAGCCAGTTAGACACTATGTTGTAGTAACCCTTAGTGCGGGGGTGTCCAAACTACGGCCTGCGGTCCAATTTTCATTGGCCCGCAGGAAATTCTAAAAATGTATTGGAATACGGCCCACACATGGAACATGCGCTGGACTGTATTGTACTTCTTAGTCTCACCGCTAGGTGGAGTAACTGTCTTGAACGAGGCAGCTTCTCTAAAATGAGTAATCGAAGAAGAAATTTGCTACAGGTGACCCAAAATCGCGGGATTAAGGAAACGTAAGAGAGCCAGTTAGTGAAGAAAGTTTCAGAGACGGTGTGCGATGAGAGCACAGCTAATAACTAATGAAGATCACTTTTGCATTACGGAGGAGCTGCTTGATGTTAGCAGTCTAAAGAGCACCACGACGGGTGAGGATGTTTTTGAAGCTGTGCCAGATGCAGTTGGCATGATGGGACTTAAGTGGGGCGAGCTGTGTGGGGCTCCAGCTGGGACAGGTGAGCGCAAAGGAATGGCCTCTACGGTGTCCGCCGAGGGGCAAGAAAGTGGAGGTAAGGCTGTTAATTCGAGCACCAAGGCTCTAGCACAGACTACTTCAAGCTTCCCTCTCTGATGCTGATGCTGGTGCTGGTGCTGGGGGGGGGGGCCTGGCCTGGTCTGCTCTATCACTCTCATGTACGCTGGCTAAATCGTGGCTCTGTGCTGCAGCGGTTTTATTCCCTGAGATCAGAAATCGACCAGTTTTGAAGAGAGAAGGACCTCTTCATGAGCTTAGTGACCTTCTCTGGTTGTCATTTTTAGTGGATCTCACTGATCACCTGAACAAGAGCCTACAGGGCAATTTACCTACATTTGATTGATTTTGCCAACTTTAATCCACTAGAGGTGAGGCGATATACATCACCTCTAGTGGATTAAAGTTAGTAATATAGCTCACTTCTAGTGAGTGGCCCAGCCCTTTGTATGTTTTTCTGTAAGTGGCCCTCAGTGAAAAAAGTTTGGACACCCCTGCCTTAGGGTGTATACCCTCATGTGGAGTACAGCTTTTTCCCATTCACTTCAACAGAGTATTTTTGGAGTCTGTTGTTCATTTACATTAAAAGCTATTAGAGGAGCTGCATTGCAATTACACAGTAGGAAGTTACCTTTGTAAACATCCTGAAAGCCAAAGACTCAGGAGGCCTACAGCAGCATGCCAGCATGCACAGTGTGGCCGGTCAGAAGAGATATCCTCCTATGGAGTACCTAATTACCTACCTTTCACTTTTTTTCACCTCAGTCATTGGCAGTTATTTTAGCATTTTGCATAGCAACCCACCAGGGAAGAAAGACTGTAATTATACAATATGCAATCACATGCATTGTATGTGCAAGCTCTTTGGAAAACTATCAATAAAAAAGTGACACCTGTACATTGACTCCACATATGCATTTAAATAGACAATGTTTTGATCTAAAATATCAGTTAAAAAGGAGATCCAACCGATTTTAAATGTTCTCTGTTTAAATAAATTAGAGGTGTGGAGTCAGAAGGCAGAAGTAGGCAGATACTTCTCTCACTTTATGTAATTTTTCAGAGGTCATGGGTAAACATAGGTGGGTGGCTCATTAAAGTAAATTGGGTGAACACTGAGAGCTGCTCATCTGGCCTCTGACTCATTTGGGGGTTTTCCACTTTCTTTCATCAGAATCTCTTTGTTAGGGAACCTGACAACATGTCAACACCACAGCTTACCTGGCAATACTCTGCTACCTCTTTTAGTACTTACAGTCCAAAACCCATTAGCTTGATTTATGTTTAATTAGTTTAATAAACCATGGTTGGTTTTGTATCTATTAGTGATCCCACGTGTTCCTTAAACCAGCTTATAGAAAAATGTGAATTTAATATGGACGTTTGAAAGAGATCAGATTTGTGCAATCTCCTAGTTTAACAGACCATGGTGTATGATATAATAACAAAAATATCATAAAAAAGAATGCTATACTGTCACATAATATGGTCATGGAAATAAATCAAAAATAAGAACACCAAATCAAGATTAAACATTTTCAAAATAAAACAAATATAGTTCTAGTTGTGATGTGTTAACATGTAGCTAGTTCAATATATACATAGGAGAGGGTGATACGGATCATGGTACACATAATTTTTTATTGTGAGATATATATATATATATATATATATATATATATATATATATATATATATATATATATTTACATTTTCTGGGAAAATAACTGAGAGACTGTTTATGGATGAAATTATGCAAATACCTGTCAACACCTGACTAATCTGTGTAAAATCCTACAAAAAGTGTTGCCATTGAATTGCCACAATGATCTAATACACATAAATGCATACAGAATGCTGACAATAGACAAATGTATACATCAAATGGTATATATTTTATCATTCAACCCAGATACAAGCCCTGAGTCCATTAAGGCCAGGGAGCAAAGAAGAAAAGCACAGTTCTGTGTGTAGCAGGTGAATACTGTTAAATATTAAAAAGCACGACAGATCTGGTGTCCTTGACAGGTAACGTTGGGTCCACAGCAGAGCTGCAGCTGGGCGAAATCAGAGACCTCGCTGTCCTCCTCCATGGCTGCAGGTGTCATTGCTCTCACGTTGGATGCCAAGTAAGCAGCTCTCCCACACACTATATCCATACATGCAGACACTGTTAGTGAGTATGATCAGGTGATGAAATTATGATGAGTTTCTCTGTTTGACCATGAACTTCTCAGCTCCTTGCTAACCTGGAGAGATGTGCAGCACATTATTGTCCGAACATCAAAAGCTCATCATCTTAATGCTCCTGATTGGCATGTTAATGGAGCCGGATACAAAGGTATTCTCATCCTGAATTTATAAAGCCTAACTGTTTATTATTTCAGTATTTGCCAGCAGTTTGGAGAAAATGAATAATTACATATCTTTTGAAAGCAATTCTCCCAAAACTTAGAATAAAGAAGATGAGTAAAGATAAGTTCAGCTTGATAAGCATATTTTGGTAAATGTTCTCTCAGCTCTTTTTAGAGAAACTATCAAACAGCGAGCATACAAACTAATGAGTACTGTGAGCAGAACAGTAATAAACGCCTACAAAGTCCCAGGAGTGTGTGATGTCTTTTATAAGCTACAGCGCCTTTTATGCCTCAGCTAATGTGGTGTGTGTGTGTGTGTGCGTGTGTTTGTGTGTGTGTGTGTGTGTCAGTGAGCCACTGGTATGGCTTTGGCCTGCTGGATGCTGAGAGCATGGTGAAGGAGGCTGAGCGTTGGAAACAAGTCCCCGCGCAGCATGAGTGTGTGGAGGAGGCTCCCATCAGGCTGAGCAGGTATCACACCAACCACACTGCGAGAGATCTCCACTTTGAGTCAGGGCTTCCCTTGATTCCTCCCCTTTTATCACACTTTATCTATTTCTGTCTCAGTTCTCATATGGATTTATCTCACATTGATTCTCACACTCTTTAATGGGTGTGATTTTCTTTAGTGCTCCTCTCCTTGTAACTCTCTCTTGTGCTTCTTGTTTTCTGCCTCGTCTCTGATCTCTGCCACGCTCTGCGTCTCTTTATTCTCTGCCCCTCTCCGTCTCATGACAGAACTATTCATCCAGGCTCGGTGCTGACGTCTGTGTGTGAGAGCACAGGCTGCTCTAGCAAGCCCCTGCAGCACGTTGTTTATGTGGAGCATGTCATCGTCCGTGTTACCATCACTCACAGTCGTCGTGGCGACCTCTCCATTACACTCAAATCACCTTCAGGCACCGTGTCGCAGCTGCTAGCTAACAGGTAACTAAGAGCAATGCTCAATCACAAACTAAAATATTACCATACTCTCCTTGTGGCTTCACAACACAGTTCTTACCCACAGACATCTATGTGCGACACTTTTATTTAGAGCACAGCATATAACTCCACAGTGCTAAATTCTTCAGTTTGGCACCTTGTCCCATTAGGGGGAAAGATGTGGATTTTGGCAAACACCACCGGAAAATCGCAGGGGATCAGGGAACTTATCTGGGCAAGTTCCTGGCAACATTTATTTCTGGCAGTTATCTGCTACGTGTTTTACTTTTGGCAAACTATGCAGTACCACAGATACACCACAAATGAATAACAAGAGAGACTCAAAGTGATGATAACTTGTTGCAAATTAACTCATCTAACTGGGTGCTCTAATTAAAGCTGCTCTAATCAATATTTCTCTAATAATAAAAGATTAAATCGCTGTGTATGATGTGAAAATGGCCACTCGTAGTGCCACACCGACATAAGATTATCACATCACTATGCAGCTCCCCTCAGCTCCATGGAACATTTTATAGTCTTTCAGCTCATTGTTTTGGTTTTAGGCCCACCAGTTTACTATTTCTGGTTCACGTTCATCTCTCTCAGTGTATGAGGTATAACCCTCTGCATAGTTCCTCCACTGCACCAACCAGCAGGAAAACTTAGAGAGCTGCTGGCGAACATAGTGGAGCACTTAGCAGCTTAAAGTGAGCTTATTTTCCTCAGAAGTTGGTTGAGACCAAACAGTTATAAGGAGAGTGAATACCGATCCTACATTCATCCAATGGCCAGAAACACGACTCCACATGAATATTGATTAAATGTTGCTCTACATCTTTTGGATGTGCACATAAGAAACTGTTTACCAGCAAATTTACCATATCAACTTTCTAAGGTGATTTTATGTCAGTGTTGTGTTTAGAATATATCATGCTAACCTAAGTGGCCAAAGAAATTATCAAATAAATTCATTATTTAAATGTTCCCATTTTTTGCTACTTTACACTTCTGCTTCACAATAAGTAGGTTGATTACAGTACTCTACTTTTACATAATTAGAACTTGTGCTTGTAATGGAGTATTTGTACATTGTTGAAGTGTTGCTAAGTATCTGAGTTTTAACAATAGGAGGACAGAGGTAGTAGTTGCAGTAATGGTAGCAGCAACAGTAGTAATATTATTAGCAGCAGCAGTAGTAGTGGTATTAGTAGTAGTACTATTAGCAGTAGCTATAGTACTAGTATTAGAAGCAGCAGTAGTAGTGGCGGTTGTAGTATTGGTGCTTATGATCATTATGTAATGTTTTGGTTTAGGCCTCTTGACGATTCCACAGAGGGATTTCAGAATTGGGAATTCATGACAGCTCACTGCTGGGGGGAGCAGGCAGCAGGGGAATGGACTTTGAAAATCCAGGATACTCCTTCTCAGAAGAGAAACAACACTCAACTGGGTCTGCTCGTCCTCTTTGTTGCATCTCAGTATTACGAAACACGCTGAAGTTCATCTAGAACAGCAGCTAAGATACAGTGCAGGCCTCCCGGGACAGAACATCTCATCTTGCTCTCTTTCTGTTTCTCTGTTGTTTCACAGGGACGCTAAAGGAGTGGTCCCTGGTGATTTATGGCACCGCAGAGCAGCCTTATCCCATGCATCGTGAGCGAGCCCGATCGGCTGAGATGCCGATGGATAGTGACCTCACCGAAGAATACAGTGGTGAGTCATGTACTCAGCTGGTATTAAGCTGCCTCTTCTTCTTACTCAGACCTCTCACACAGGAGCTAAATGCACTCTAATGCAGATTTACAGTGGATGTCTGTTCAGGTGGTTTTTTATGTAAATATGAAACTTCATCAGCCGTCTGGATAAATTCTCTGTTGTTGCCATGATGGTGAAGTGACTATGTGAGTATTTGCCCTTCCAGGACCCTGCGACCCAGAATGCAGTAACGATGGTTGTGAGGGCCCCAGCCCACAGCAGTGTGTCACGTGTTTACACTTTTTTCTAAAGTTCAAGAACAACACAAGGTTAGCATGATTACACAGTGTAGAGTACAGTTAGTAGATCCAGAATGCAGCGGCTGCAGTTGACACTGTTGCTGCAGAGCGTACGCCTCATACATGTTGCAAATGAAAATAATCAGCATGTTTTATTTATTGTGCCAAAATCTTAATGTGTAAGGAGACTAAAAATGTGTATTTTGCCAAACATAATTTCACATTGTAGAAAGGAAAAGTGAATGTCATTTTCTCCACTCCCACTCATTTAGAGAGTTACAGCTCTTGTCCTCTATGTGCTTTGGTCCGTGTCTGTCCAATAGGATGTGTGTATCAGAGTGTCCCAGGGGATTCTGGGGCGACCGCCGGCGTTGTAAGAGGTGCTACTCCTCCTGTGAGAGCTGCACAGGGAGTCGCAGTGTCCAGTGCACTTCCTGTCAACCTGGTCATCACCTCACTGAGGGGACCGGCACCTGCACAGCCATCTGTGGGGATAGCTACTACCTCGACCACGGTTGGTCTTCCAGCCTCAGACCTGCCTTTATGAATTTCAGGGTGTTTTGTCACATTTTTTTGTAATTAGACTTAACAAGACTGAGGGAACCTTTAAGGATCCGTGGCATACAGAGGAGTTGTTTGGAAACAGCTGCGTGTGAGCCTGCTAATGAATAGTCAGTTGGTGTAAGTGCAGTTGAGGGCTGTGTGAGTAAGATTGATTAATCGTTCTGATGTGTATTCCATGTGTATTGTTTGATTTCCCCGCAGATGCAAACATGTGCAGAAAGTGCAGTGAAAGCTGCTTGAAGTGCACCTCCTCCAGCATCTGCACAGAATGCGAACCAGACACAAGGTGAAACAAAGTCTCTGATGATGCTTGAATTAACTGCTCAGTAAACACCGCTCCTTCTCTTCCAGCCGTCGAGAATACTGATTCTCCCCGGGCGCGCACTCTCTGCAGCATCATAACAATTAGAAAAAGCTACAATGTTTGTAACTCAAAAGAATATGTTATCCTATCCTTTTCCAAGATGAAAAGTGTATCCCTCTCTGGATTTCCATTTTGCAGCATCGTCACAACAAAGGACAAAACATCTCTGTCAAATTCACCACATTGTTGAGTTAGAAGTTTTGGGTTCACTGACTCAGTTCACCAAGTACTTGTGGTGGTGTGCTGTGGGTTGGAGAACTGAGTCTGCAGTCTAAGGACAATGAGTCAGCTTGACGGTGTCACATGATTGGCTGTGTGTGTCACCGTGCCACATGCTCTCTCCGCCCTCTTCAGTCTGCAGGGGAATCGGTGCCAGCGTAACTGCGCGACGGGCTTCTACCACGACAAACAGGAAGGCGTATGCAAGCCCTGTCACAAGGCCTGTGCAACCTGTGCAGGTAAGAGTGGAGGTCAGCGGTCATGAACTGCATGGAAACTTTTTTAAATGTCATTAAAACACATGCCATGTATCTGTTGATGTTTGCAGTACTTCTTTGTATCTTTTATCCATTAAAAAACGTGTTTGTTTCTGCCTCCTGTGGCACCAGGCGCAGGTGTTAAGGCATGCAACCATTGTGCAGAAGGCTACTTGATGGAGGAGTGGAGGTGTGTGTCTTCCTGCAGTGCTGGTTTCTACGCCACAGAGCCAAACCCAGAGATAGCTGATGGGCACAGGATATGTAGGAGGTAAGCTCACTGGTTTGTGTTCAGGTGTGGGTGGTTTGTTTATCTGCTGATGGCAGGCCTTATTCTGGTGGTTGGCTTCTCTGTGCGTTTGTGTTCGCTTCCACGATTGTGTTTTATAGTTGTGTGCCTGTATGAGTGTCTTTTTTGGGTTTTTTTTTTTTTCCTCTGAGTGTGTTTTTTGTGGTCAGTCTGTGTGTTTGTGTACACATGCGTTCAGTCTCAGTGATCTCCTCCTCAGGTGTGACGCCAGCTGTCTCACCTGTGTGGGGCCGAGCGGGGGGAACTGCAGCAGCTGTTCCAGCGGTCACAGCCTGCAGGACGGAGTGTGTGTTGTTAACACTGAGTGCACAGACGGTCAGTCAAGTATATTTTTCCTCTATATTACACATGTTACATACAGTACATATTACATGTTGGCTCACTGCTGCCAAATAAATATGTGCTACCTTTACACATTTCTTACTTCCCTTAAAAAATACAATTATTTCCTTTTACTGAAATAATAATCATAATCAGAATAATATCATATATACACAAACTGATGTTTGATGAGAGTATAATGGCTGTTTTATATCTATACATGTATATATTTACATGTGATATGTATTATCATTACTCATCAGTCTGACTCAGACATAAGTCAGCTGTGTTTATTTGTGAAAATAATAGCATGGAGCTGTTTTCCGTATATGTGGCTTCCATTCTTTGGCATCTGACATTCGCTTCTATGCCTCAGATGGTTATTCATTTCTCAGTGAGCGTCGTTCTGTTGCTCTGTGTCTATCAGGAGAGTACCAGGACAGTAACGGAAAGTGCCACGCGTGTGATGCAACGTGTCTGAAGTGCACAGGGCCGCAAAGAGAAGACTGCATCAGCTGTGTTTCTTCACGGTGAGATGGCCTTTACCTTTTAGATTCAGGGTCAGGGGGGATATTAATACATCCACTGTTTCTCTGAGTAAAAGAGAGATGGTGTTTCACCATCGTGTGGAGTAACACATAACAGCATTTTTACAATCAAAGCCAGTAAGATGGCGGTCATATTCTGTTTGAATGTAAATTAATTGTGTATGTTATGAGGATCTTCTCTGATTTTAAATAAATGTCTAAGAAAATGAGCTGAAAACTGAAAAAGCTGAAAACACCCAACTGATGAGTCGATTGAAAGAATTATCACTTCAGTCATTTTCAGTCTCTGTAGTCTCTTCAGTATCTGAAGGTTTTGGACTCTTGGTCAAACAAGTCATGTGATGAAGGCGTCACCTTGGACTGGGAAGGTGTGATTGGCATTTTTTTTTATTTCATACATACATTTCATACATTAAATGATCAATCAACCTATTGAAAAATTACGATTAATCAATTAGATTGAACAATAAGGTATAAAATGTGCATTGTGGTCATTTTAGATATGGTGACTCTGTGCTGATTAGGTGAAATTCAAATATAATAACAAATAAATCTGTGTATATATTATATATAGCAGATCCCACATTATCTCCCAGCTTAACCAACCATCCCACCCCCTGACCTTCTGCCTGCCTGTGTCAACACGCTCAGCTTCATCTGTGTATCTCTCCCATATGTTACACGCTGGGATGTAAATGAGTTCAGCTCATTTGCACAGGCATTATTCATATCTGTTGATTTTGTAGTGTTGCAGCTGATAAAGGTGTTGTGGTTGTTCTCGGCTGCAGGGCTCTAGATGAAGGCTGCTGCGTGGTTGAATGCGCCAAGGGCAAGTACCAGTCAGGTGGCCAGTGTCACCTGTGTGACCACACCTGTGCCACCTGTGTGGATGGAGGGGCAGCCAACTGTACCAGCTGTGACACTGGTGAGGCCTGAACAAGGAAATCACTCTGTGTGTATATACTGTGTGTGTGATGGACAGAATCAGATATAAAATAAAAGCAGATAGAAGTTTATCAACAGCCTCCTGTCTATCAACAGACAGTTTTACTGTCCTAAAAATAAGTAGCTGGACTGTAGTGACATATTTATGTGATTAGGAGACCTATTTGCCATTTAATTAGTTAAATGAAGAGAGGAAAAAAACATTACATACCACCACATAAACAACAACCAACCATATTTTGCATTTGGGGTCGAAGTTCAAAAAGGTCAAAATCTCTGACGTCAGTCTGAGGGTCCAACCCACAGCAATTTTCAGTTCTGTAGTTTCATCAGAAATGCAAATATCATCAGAAGAAGTTGAAGAAATAGCTTAAAGCACAACGTTGGCATATCATCACCTTATTTCCTGAACTTGTAAGCAAACAGTTACCTCTTTAGATATCCAGCAGAGCCAGAGCTGCATTAGCTTTCATTTAGAGTTGTGTTTCTGGCCAAAGTCCAATATTTACTCTACATTTGGTTCTGGTCTGGTCTCCAACTTCTTAAGAAATTTGGCTCTACAGCTGCTAAATTCTTCACTTTGTTCCCCAGTTTGTGGATAAGGTGTCTGGTTGGTGCTGTACAGAAAGTATAGAGTTTGTACAAGCTGAGGTTTACCCAAAGTGTCATATAACGTGACACTTCCTCACCCCATAATTTGCCGTTTGTCCTCCAGATAAGTTTGGAATAGAGCGTTACCTGTATAAAGGCCAGTGTCTGGACACCTGTCCTGAAGCCTTCTACCACACCAAGGAGAGGAGCTGTGAGCCCTGCTCCGGCCACTGCATGCTCTGCACAAGTCCTACCCACTGCCTCAAATGTAACTCCTCCTACTACGTCTCCAACGGAGCGTGTACGAAGCTGGAGTGTGGAGAAGGTAAACAAGGTCACAGTGTTATTTATGAGCTGGTTTCCTTGTCTGTTGTGTTACAGTGTAACGCAGCGCCAAAGACGACCTTGAAAAGCATCCCACACCTGCCCCCCCATCGTTCTCTCGTCCCCTGATTGTTTCTCTCGCTGTATCTCTCTTCTCCCTTTTTCCCCAGGAGAGGTGGAGGATCCAGATTATGATGACTGCATGGCCTGTGAGGAGGGCTGCAGGAAATGTGTCCTGTGTAAGTCACGGCTCAGAAGCTAAAAAGAATGCCGCCTACAGTAGACAGAGCTCTCCTCCCAGTGTGTTCCCGGTGTGTTGTTCAAGAGTTTTTCCTGGTAGTTCCTGTTCAATAGGAGAGCTGAGTTTTTTTGTCTGCTTTCAACAGATAACCCCAGGCTTTGCCTGTCCTGCACTGAGGGCTTTTACAAGTAAGGCTGTGTGCCTCACTGTCACCATGTGTGATCTCGCCTCTCTGCACTCGTTTTGCTTTTCAGTTCACTGCTATGCTAGAATAAAAAAGGCCCTCTTTGCTGTGAGAGTATAGTGGATTTGTGTGTGTGTCTGTGTGTGTGTGTGTGAGAGAGAGGGAGAGAAAAAAACGCAGGTATAGACTGCTGGCTTTGTAATCAGTTTTCAGGATGGCTGCTACAGAAACTGCCCGGCTAAGACGTACAGCGTGGAAGAGGAGATGATCTGCGTTCCATGCGATGACAACTGTGTGAGCTGTGATAAACACGAGTGCTACTGGTGTGAGACGGACCTCTTCTTATCAGGTAAAACTGCCCCACTCAATCAAGACATGAAGGCATGAAGCAAACTGATGTTTCAGCATTTAAAAGTTCCAGCAGATGAGTTAATTTTATGTTGGGAAATCCAGGTTTTATTAAGCAGGTAGATAAAATGAGCTGTGTAGTTTGAGGTGATTTTAAGACCCTACAGCATGTAAGTGTGATATCAATGAATTAAGAATGAATTAATGATCTGTTTGAGGTACTGACCCCTGGACAGTTTCCCCATTTGTTATAAAGCCTTGACTTTAGTTTAAAAATAAATTTAGTAAAAATGTAGGAAATTTCTCTGTGGAATGTTGCAGAGTAGAAGTATAAAGTAGCACAAAAATGGAAATACTTAAAGGAGTAGTCCACCATTTTCAAACTTATGTTGTCTTCAGCCCCAACTGACTTCCTCTTGAGTCATAAAAAGGCTTCATGCAACCTTTTTCAAATATTCAAAAATCCTCTTCTAGACCTGTTAATACATTTTGATGTGATAAGTGGTGGAATTCCCCTTTAAGTAAAGTACCTAAAATTGTGAACAGTTAACTTGGTTACATATGATATCAATTTCAGAAAACAGAAACGTATCCTATTTTTCCCAGAGGGGAGTTGTGTTTCAGTGTGCCCTGATGGTTTCTATGGCGATGAAGACACCAATGACTGCGAGGAGTGCGACCCAGACTGTCTGACATGTGGCGGCCCGGAGGACTATGGCTGTCTGTCATGTGAGGAGGGGAAGACGCTCAAAGATGGAGAGTGTGTGTCTGACCATGAGGTCTGTCCCATTAGGACCTTTCGCAGTGGTGAGACTAATACTTTTGTATTCCGCTAATCCAACTGTCTGCCAATAATGAATCAGGGATTTGGGCACTTTCACAGGGGCAGAAAAGAAATCTTGGAGGGTAATTGGTCTGTGTGCCACCGTCCCTGAACCCTGTACCAACTTAAGTACTCAAAACAGATAGAACTACTGAACGTGGGCCAGATACGGACTTTGAAATAATTGATTGTATATGCTGAGCACTTGATTCCCCCTAAGAATTAGCAGACAGACCTTAAAACAACATATGGTAATTAGTGCGAAGCAAGACATCTTAATTATAGGAACTTAAATAACTCAGAGAAAAGTACATAGGTTAATAGAAAGGTTGAAAATGAATACAAAGAAGTAAAGTTATTCTTAAACTTTGCACCTCAGTAGCTACAAAACCTTAGATTAAAGTCTCAAACCCTCACTCAAGACTTAGATAAGCAAAATGTTGCAAAATGTAACTGGAATTTAAATTTAAGTACTAATCTTTGTTGTTGTTTTCCTAAACGCTGTTGTCGAGAGACATTTTAGGAAATGCATTTTCTTGATGAGGAATGCATGAGAAAATTGACACCACTCTCATCTCATGTACATTAGATATGAAACTGCAGCAAGCTTAACTTAGCACAAAGACTGAACACAAAGAGGAGGAGTTAGCCCGGCTCTGTCCAGAGTTAAAGGTTGTCAGGAAAGGTGGTAACAAAACTCATGGAAGTCACTACACCTGATGAAGAAGTAGTCCCGTCACGTATAACCCCTTCAAAGCCAAAACTTGTCACTTGTAAATTTCTGTAAGTGACGTTTTATTCATATAAAAGGCTTTTTGGATCACACATCACAAGTATGTTACAATAAAAGACAAAAAAGGACAGAGTGAACAAAGTTATGACATGTTAAAAGGTACAATTTGGAAATGTTGATGGACACTTTTCCACTGTCGCTAAGCCATCTAATCGCCTGCTAATTCTAGCTTCATTAGAGAGCAGTATCAGTCTTTTCATCTAACTCTTGACAAGAGAGCAGATAAGCATATTTCCAAAACTGTAGGATATATAAATTAGATTATGGTATATCTTAGCAACCGTAAGTCATATAAGTCTCTAAAATGATCGGCTACCACTGGCTGACTGAAATGTTCAGGCTCTATTTTCTAGCCAGGCCGGTGATTACGTGCGCTACGTGTCCCCCTGTCGTGTGTCGTGCTGTAATGCTGTAAAGAACCGTGGCTCTCTCATGTACACGGGGTTGTTTCCCCTCCAGATGAGGGAGAGTGTGAGGACTGCCACCCATCCTGTGAGACCTGCTCTGGAGAAGAGAAGAATCAGTGCACAAAATGTCCAAAAGGTCTGTCAGTCACAAATACAGATTAGGTGTTTGCATGTTCTCAGACCTGCAACAGCATTTTTTTTTTCAGTTTATATCTCGTCAGAGTGGCAACAGCAGTTTCATATTTTCATGTTTACACCTCAGCATATCCAGCTCTTTTGCAGTGACGATGTTTACTCTTTCTTCCTCCTCCAGGGCGGTTTCTGACCACACAGCAAACATGTGTGTCAAAGTGTCCAGGGGGTTTCTTTGCCAGTTGGCTGAGCGGTGTGTGTGAGGCCTGCCCTCCGGGCTGTTTGCAGTGTGTGGACGCTCAGCACTGCACACGCTGTCAGAGCACTCGTAAAGCTCAGCTATACCTGCAGGATGGACAATGTGTCCAACAGTGTGACAGGTCAGGGGTCCACCCCATCGCTGTTTGTTTTTTTTCTCTCAAACGCAAATGTGTTTACATGCTTTTTAAATACTGGGACATGGGTGTGCTCCAGCTCTGTCTGGAAATTGATTTATCTCAGTTTGGAAATATGGTGGGAATTCAGCCCTGCTGGCACACTCATGTTGAAATCACCTCTTTTGAACATCAGGCCAGATGTCTGAGGCACAACCTTTGAAGAGCCAAAAATAAAATGTCAGGAGATGTATTTGCTGGCCATGATTTTGACATTTCTTAGTTGATGTTTATGTGCTATTAAACTGTGACATCCTTGAGATTGAAAGAATATCTCGTCCTTACTAGAGAGGTTCTTGAATCTCCATTAGCACGTAGACCACTTTAACATTTTGGCCTTAAGGCTACCAAGCAAGACAAGAGCAAACTGTTAGTCCTTAGTGTTTATCTAGTGTAGCAGAACACAAATGCATGACAGCATGTTAAATTTCTCACATAGCAGAAAAATATAGATATATGCAGCTCAACTTGACACATAATATGTGATAAAACTAATTAATTAATTAGGAGACGTACAGGTACATCACCATTGTTTATACTTACCATTGTCTTGTGTGGGAATTTGAAATTAATGCATCTCCTTAATGATGTCCAGTGTGCAGCCTGGTTCAGCTGATGGGATTTAAACATAATCTAGTATGAAGGCAAGGATGCAAATGCAAAGCACACATGTGTAATAAGCCCAGTGTGCTCTCTTGCGTCTGTGTCTACTGATCTCTGGCCTCTCACAGGGGTTACCCTGCAGGCCAGGTGTGCCGTATCTGCGCAGCAGGGTGCGCGTCCTGTGGAAGGAACGCCACCCACTGCCTCAGCTGCCAAGAACCTCTCGTCCTACACAAGCACCAGTGTGTGGAAGAGTGTCCACCAGCGCACACCGTCCGGGACGGGGAGTGCCAGCACTGCCCCTCAGCCTGTCAGGAGTGCAACCCACTCGGGCTGTGCACAGGTACTGTTATATCTGTAATAACTTTGTTGATCCCTTAACATTTCCTGTATCACCATCAGCACTTAGCAGCTACTTTGGGTTTACATTACATTCCCATCAGCTCCTGATGACCTTTGTGTTTAGTGCTAATTATCAAATGTATACCAGCATACCAAGATGATAAACTAAGATGGTGAACATGATAAACATTATGCCTTATAAACGTCACCATGATGCATTGTTATTGTGAACATGTTAGCATGCTGACAATTTGCTGTTGACTCATGTTCTTAAACATCCACTGTGTCTAGATGACAAAAGAAATGTTCTGTTTAAAAGTGAGAGTACTGATCATAATGCACAACCTTTGTGCACCTGTGTCAAGTCTAATATTTAGGGTGTAGATTGACGGTCAATTCGGCGCTTCTTTGTGCAGACTGTGAGGAGTATCACTTTCTCCACGAGGGCCTGTGCGTGCCAGACTGCCCGGAGAGGTTCTTTGAAGACAAAGAGCAAAGGGAGTGTTTGCAATGCCACCCTGACTGCGCTTTGTGTGACGGCCCGAATAACAACGACTGTGATGACTGTATGGACCCCGAGACCACTCTGCACAATGGGGCGTGTCTGGCAGAGTGCCCCTCCCATACCTACAGAGACGCCATAACAGGGGAATGTAAAGGTACAAAAGAAAACACACACATAAGTTTACCTGCCCGTTCTGAGTGTTGGCCACTGAGGGCTAATCTGAGAGCAAAAAATGAACTCCTCTGATCAATATTAAGGCAAAACCCAAATGTTCTCAATATTATTTGTATATTATTTCTCCTGTCGTCTTGGATATGACAGAAGTCAGAGATGCTCTGTTTCTCCTAAAACTTTGTTTTCTCCTCAGTGATGCAACCTTTTCTGTCCTTCATGCATTTTCTCAATTATATTCTCTACTATGCCTGAGTGTGTTTCCTGACTTCAGCTCAAACTAAAATAGCAACGCTTTTCAGATGGTTAACAGGCAGCTGTCAAACCTTGAAAACAGAACAGCGATGCCAAAGACAGTTCCCTAGAGAAAGACACACCGCTCTGGTTTTGTTATTCAGAAACACAAAAGCTGGTGTGTTTCTCCCAGGAAAATGTTGTAGGCGATGCTCACTTTTGTTGCTGCATACAGTAGCTGCCAGCAGTAAGACATTTGAAAGGAAGTACATTGCTCAGCTGCAAAATGGACAGAGGGTGATTTTTAATATTTATTTTCATCTGAAATGAAAACAGGCTGCAGAAAATGTTTTCACAGATCACATTTGGAAAACTAGGTAAGATATATCACTGCAGGAAAAAAAATGTAAATTATTCAAATCTTTTATATCTAAGATGCTGATCTGATTATAGATAATTACCATATTAGATCCGATATCATGTCAAGATGAACTAATATTGATTCTCCGTCATGCGCTTCACTGTAGGTGTGATAATATCTGTGACTTACTTTTTTACTTAGACTGTGACACATCCTGCCTTACCTGCTATGGGCCCCACATTGGCTCCTGCACCAGCTGCAGAGAGGGTCAAACGCTAGATGTGCACGGCCATTGTGTGCCATCAGCCAACAAGTGCTCGCCTCACCAGTATGCAGACCAAGACGACGAATGCCATCCGTGTCACAAATACTGCCACAGGTGTTCGGGTCCCGGCAAAACTCACTGCCTGAGCTGCAACCAAAAACATCTCCTGCTCAGTGAGTCCAGTCTGGCTTATGAATTATCTCTGGAAAGCTCTGCAAGCATCTGTGACTTGTTTGTGTAGCTGCATGATCGTGTGTGTTTGTTGGATTAGATGGCACCTGCGTGGATGGGTGCCCCGCGGGCTACTATGAGGACGAGTTGGGGCAGAAATGTGAACCTTGCCATCCTTCCTGTCAGTCCTGCGTTGGAAAGCACAGCCACGAGTGCCTCACCTGTAAAAGCCACCTATTTCGAGAGGGCAAAGAGTGTGTGGAGACCTGCCAGCACAGGTAGTCTAACCTGCTCAGTGTCCGGCTGTGCCGCTCATTCATCACATAAAGTGTTGTCATTGGTAAAAGATAGGTCTAGTCACATAATGTTGTTGTGGACCATCGCTTTTCTATAGGTAGCTGGACAGGCAGGCAGTTTAAAGATAGCAGCTAATTTAGCCTGAGATTTAAATATCTGTTCATGTGGCCTGTAAAATGGTCATTAGACTTGATTTTATTTGAGATGTGGTGATTGAGCTCTCTCAATTAATCTCAATCAGTGCCACCCTACATACTTTAGCACCTTTATGTGTGCAATGCAGCGTACAGCAAAAAAAGAAAATAACTCTCTGTCTCTATCAAGCAGAATCTGTCTGTGTCTCGCTCACCTCAGCGATGGTTGGAAGTGTTTTGTTATGATTGCATTCCCTCTGTCAGGATGTTGTGTCTGAGTAGTTTCAGTTGTTTGTAGCTGTATGTGACTGAGTGGCTGTGGAAAGGAATTTCCTTTGAGGACAAACAAAACTCTAATCTCATCTCATTTAATTGAATCTAATCTATCAGAAATTTCTCACCATCTATCCAGGAGTCACTATGGAAACACGGACTCAAGGACGTGTGAGAAGTGTGACCCGAGTTGCGCTGAGTGTTTTGGGGGCGGGGAGGATAACTGCCTGAGCTGCGATCTGGGTCTCATCTACTTGCGGAAAGAAGGCCGCTGCCTCCCCTCGTGCCCTCAGGGATACTACCACGACAGTGTGCACAGGACGTGCGAGCCCTGCCACGCCAGCTGCAGAGCGTGCTCAGGTACGAGTGCCCACTCTGCGGTAATTTAACACCATGCAGGTAAACCCACATGTAGATACTGATGCTGCTGTTTTCTCCAAGGACTGCAGATGCTAATGGTTCATGCAGGTTCATGCAGAATGTACATCCTGCAAAGGGACATTAATCTAAATCTTTAAAGAATAATGTGAACAGTTGAACTATTTGTCTAATCTAAAGGTAAAGAACTGCCAACAAATCCCATGAAAAGGCTGAAGCCAACATTGCGTTGGTCCATCTCTCAGTATTTCCCAAGGCTCTGTGGGACCCACTGGTTTCTACGAAAGACATAAATCTTTAGAAACAAACATAAATATATGGACTCATTTTCTGAAAAGTAACTAGTGTATTTGTCAGGGACTGTTTACAGTCCTGGATTTAGTGCACTAGTTAATATTCATAGCAGCAAGATGGTGCATGTGGGATTGACTCAATAAACCAGTGCCCGTGTTCGTCGCAGTGAAGGAGCATCTCACTGAGTGCACCAGCGTACTTGTACACCGATGCGGTCTGCACTGCAATGGAGCTCTATGGCACAGCGGAGTAAATGTCACGCAGACAATGCTTGTTTGTAGGATCAATTCAGCGCTGGTTTTGATATTTTCATGGGATTTGTTAACAATGAGAAAAATACATCACCTTTATGTTGTCATGTATCTGCAGGAAAAGATTCCCAGTCCTGTGACTCGTGCTACCCTGGATACCTGCTCTCACAAGGCACGTGTGAGTCCGAGTGCGGCATGGGCCAGTATCCTGAAATAAAGGTAACCTGTCTTTTTCTTTTTTCTAGGGTTTAATTTCATAAATATTAACTTTATATATAAAAAAAAAACTCACCATGTCCTTGCTTCACCATAATAATTATTACTAATATTTTGGCCCCAGGTATGATATAATGTAGCTCAGACAGGCTTATTGCTGCACCAGGAGAAATATCAAACAGCAGAGTGAAAATTATTACTTTGTCACGATTTCAAAAAACAAATCTCCTGGCTCATGCTGTGAGGCAACTGACTGAAACTGTCTGGCAGGTAGATGCATATTAATTGATTTAGCTGAAAGGCAGTGCATCGCTTAAATTCACTCCTTTTAGAAATGAAAGCTTTGCATATCTTCGGAGGCACAGAATCGGTGGGTGTGATGCAAAATGCATTCTGCTGTCTGGGTATGTAGTCCTGTCAATGTCAGTCCATTCTCCTGCCACTCATCAGGGTTCAGGCCACGTTTGTGAAGACTGCCACAGCTCCTGTCTGGAGTGTCGGGGGCCTGGTCCAGCCAACTGCACAGTGTGTCCCACTCAGGCCATCTTAGAAGCTGGGGGGCGCTGTCTGCTTTGTTGCCGCCATGAGGAGGAGGAGGAGGAGGAGGAGGAGGCCTCAACACAGCAGCAGGACTGTTGTAACTGCACTGAGACTCGAGGTAGGCTGTCGGTCGGTGTTGCTTATTGACAGAAAATGGAGATTTTTTTTATCGTAACAGGCCAAAGCTGAAGTTTTGATTATATTTATCATCTTTTCTGGTTGTACAGATCTGCAGATTAAACCTCTAAGTTTATCATATCTCTTGTAAAGTACAAAACACGAGGGCTAACTAGCCACCAAGTTGTTTCTTTATTAATTATTTTTTACATTTAATTGATTGATCACTTAGAGTGAAAAATCATCATCATCATCATCATTATTGCCAAGCCCACAAGAACACAAAATGATCTTACTTTAGAAAAGTTTTGGTTATTTTACATTAGGATTTGTGAATATCTTTTTTTCTCTGTGTCACATACTTCAGCGCACAGATCAGAATTTGGCAACATCAAAATGTGATGACAGTTGGTGGGTTGGCAGGCCACTGTCAATCAAGTCTGAGCCACACGACGCTGATGAAGAAGATGAAGTTTTTGTGTTTTTAAACACAAAATAATAGCTACATTTGTCTTTTTAACTTTGATTGTTGATCATGTACTCACAAATGTTTAATGCTTGAGCTTTAAATTCAAGTTTAGTGTAATAGAGACTTGGTTCTTTATTATGAATAATGTGTCCTTATCTTTTATTGATGTTGAGGAGAACATTAACTATATGGACTGTAATGGAATGATGACATAGATTACTTTTTTTAAAAACCAAAAAAAAACAAGCAGAAGAGGTGGCAGGACTTATTTTGCAGCGCTGCGCAGCTTATTGCTTGTTAGGTGGTAATTACTGCAGGGGATTCAGGTGAACGGATTCATGGTTTTTTTCCATCAGCTCATTTCTTCTTTCATCTGGATTTTAAAAAGATTCTATCCAGACAGATTTTTGTGGATAAAGAAACTGAAAATGTAAAAATTGTGAGGGGGCAAAGCTAGGATTGTGAGAAGTCAGGGAAATCGGTGGAAGTCGCACCCTTGCAGACAACAGAAAAACAACAAATTCCCACATTTCAGAAGCTGGAACCAATTGTTAGAATGGTTAGAAATGCTTCAACATCTTCCTATTTAGAGAGTACAGTAACTAGAGCATCTGTGTCTAAACTTCCTGTCTTTATGGGATTTCTAGGAGAGTGTGTCCTCAGTACCAACTTGGCATTCAGGAACGAGGAAGAGGAGGAGGACAGGGGCAACCTGGCAGTTTTCATCATCGCCTGCATCCTGCTGGTTCTGGGACTGGTGGCTGTTGTGTTCCTCATCAGACACTCCCGCTCCAAGAGGGCGCCCCCGGACATCACCCCCCGGGGCTACGAGAAGCTGGGCTCTGGCGGGGGATACGGAGGTGGCAGCAGACTCGGAGGCTACAGCTCTGCTTCCTCTGCGTCTTACAGCGGCCGCGCCAGCTCCTCCGGCGGCCGGTTCCAGGAGGCCCAGTTGGTTGACATCAGCAAACACCGGTCAGGGAGCAAGGATGATGATGATGATGATGATGAGGATGAGGACATCGTTTACATGGGCCAGGACGGCACAGTGTACAGGAAGTTCCGGTACGGACAGCTGGGGGATGACAATGAGGACGAGTTGGAGTACGATGATGAGAGCTACACGTTCCGGTGAAGCATAAGAGACACTTTTCCTTTTCCCTCTGGGTTCCTCCTCTCTCTCTCTCTCTCTCTATCTCTCTCTCTCTGATTCCTTCCCCTGTGCTGTTTATCTCCTCCTGCCCTGAGGGACAGACCCATTTATCCTTCACTGAGTATGAGTCAAACCAAATGAGACATGAGAAGCTATCTATAATGAGCTGCATTTTACAACCGCTATCCATTCACAAAATGAAATGTGCTGCGGAGAAAATTCCATGTTGTTTAGAACTCCTCTGAACTACATAACTAAACTTGATTTCCTGTTTATTTCACACACACATAACACAATTTATCATGGGCATTTACTAGTTTTGACAGTTTCATTTATCATGTTATTCATCTTTTTAAATTGTTGTGGTGTTGGTTAAACATTTTAAATTTGATTAATCATAGTTTTTCTTTTTTTTTCCATATTCCCAAATGTTTGCAGTCATTGAACTTTAATTTGAAAATGTGTTGTTATTCTGTTCAAATAAAGTCTAAAAAAATGCATTAGAAAAGAGTAATTTATGACTCGAAACTTGACTGATTTGTCATTTAGCAGCAAAGCAATTAAAGTCCAACTAACAAAACAGACATGATTGAAAACAACATTCAGACTTCACTTCGTTTTTATTGAATTACTAGACAGTGATCCATAATTGCTTTGCACATCCTCAATACACCACAATAGATGGTAATGTGTAAGAGGACCACCAGTTATCTATGAGGGGACATGCATTGATGCACAAACACGCACACACACTGTGTGGACACACACACACAGAAGATATTGTGCTTTACAGAAATCCCATTTTTACTTTCTTCTGAGGTTACTTCCTGATGATCCAGGAAAAGCTGAAGAGATGATTCCCAGTTAAAGTTTATGTCTTTGACACATACGGACTGAAAACACACACGCACGCACGCACACGCACACACACACACACACACACACACACACACACACACACACACATTTGCAGAGCTAAAAAGACATAGTGTGCCATTGCACTGATAACTTGATTTCATGTTTAACACATCCCTCCTTGTTTTCAGATAGACTCTATAAAGTTAAAATATCTATTTGGAGAGTTATTTTCCAGTCACAGAGCGAGTGTTACGACAGAGGATTGGGTTTCTTAAACACAAGAGTTGGTCATCTATGGCACAAGCCTTGTGTGCTCGCTAAATCCATGCGCTTTTATTGTAGATTACTGACACACAAGGCGCTTCTTTATCTGAAATACTGAGAGCGTGTGACCAGTAAAGGGTGATATTATTGCTTCGCTGCTTCTCATGCACAACTACAACACTATAGACTCTACAAATGGATTTGCGCAGTGCACTGTCTGGTGTGTAATTGCATTTCGTTCCCTACCGTGAACAATGATGCTACTCTGTAGGTGCTGCCAAGCATCACACTTGACTATGTAGTTTTCTGGATTGCAGGTGTAAGGTACAGTTGATGCTACAGCAGTCAGAAAGAATGATCTTACTCTTGAGTGCTAACAGTTACAATTGTAAGTTGTATTTTCATATTAAACTCCAGTGTCTAATTGACAAACACTGACACACACACACACACTAGCTTAACAAGCCTTTGTTTTCCAGCTTCATAAAATACAACAGTGACTTGTGAACATTGAGGTGATCCATCCATTTGGGACGTTTGGGTTTAAGAGCTGCTGGCACCGGCTGCGTCTGGTCTGCTGCAAAGACAAAGCAACAAAACAGAGACGTTTAAGACGAGTATGTTTATGTATAGGTGACAGACTGCAGACGCAAAGCTATTTCTCTTCCATGTGTGAACTTAAACGCCTAAGAGGACTTACTCTGTTCTGCCTGCTGCTGTTGGCTCCGGTCCCAGCAGAAAACTATTCACTCTAGAATGAAAGGGGGAAAAAATGGAGTGGTTGTAAGGGCAGGATTTATTGCTGTATTGCACTGGTGTTTTGTGAATTTGAAGACATATGTAACTTATGATTCAGTGCACAATTAGTCAGTGAGAGATAAGTGTGTGAATTCTACAGTTTAATTCCTGCATTTATTATCAGTGTAATAGATCATTCTACAATAAGGACTGGCTCATTTATTTTACTGTAATGATAAATGAGATAAAGAGATGCATTTAGCATCTTTAGCAACTTTTTTTCCTCCTGCCTCCTTCCTGTAATTGCAACCATAGCCTAATCCAATTGGTCCTCATCCAGCAGAAGAGTCCCTGTGATCTAAAAGTGAGCCATCTGATAAATGGGCGCTCCAGCCAAGGATAAAACTGAGACAGGGGCCAGTGCCTCCACAGAGGGAAGTAATGAGAGGCAGGAGAGTTGATGCTTACTTTGAGTTCTCTGCTGCTTCCTTCAGTTCCTTGTCAAGTCTAGAGGTGAAGGTTCAAATGACAAAATGATTATATAAGGTCATTTAAAAAGACAACTCATGCCGGGAGGAGGTGCATCATTTTGGGGCTTCGAGGGACTCACCTAATGATGCACTCTGGGATTTGGATGCATTCCATGGGGATGAGTTCCTGCAGCTCATCCAGACTGGTCACATACTTAATCTTGCTGCTGAACTTGGCGCTGTGACAAGAGCAACACACACACACACACACACTCATAAAAACAAGTGCAATGACAGGCGCATTAAAAGCACAATGAAAGTAACCATCTTGGCATGAAAGGGAACACAATTATAGGCTGTTTTTCTTCCAAAGTTTTGGAAGAAAAACAGTTATTAACTTTGCCTGAGTTCACTAATTCAAAATCTTAGTTTAGCATATTGGCATGCTAACATTTTCTAATCAGCACTACACACAAAGTGCAGCTGAGGCTGATGGGAAGGTCATTAGTTTTGCAGGTATTTGGTCATAAACTAAAATTGGGCAAATAAATAAAAGCTGATGGTGCTGGAGGAAAAGTTACAGGATCACCAAAATGATTGCAATTCTTCCTAAAACCAAATTACATGGCAACCTATCCAAGAGATGTTCAGACATTTCACAAAAAAAACGTCAATGTCGATGTCACAGTGGCTCTAGATGAGAACCAAGGGATCACCAACGTCATTAAAATTCATCCTCTGGGATCCACAAATGTCTGTAGAAATAACTAGGATGGGAAAGATTTTTTTTACCTGATGAAGGGCTTGGTGATGGCTAGAATGGTCCTGATAAACCAGGACGGATGGAGAATAATGAAGGATTTCAAATTCTTCCTGAGCCTGAGGACAGCACAATATATCACGTTAGTTGTGTTAATATGCATGTGGGACTTTCGTTCAGGAGAGCTACGACCGTTTTTGAGAGTTGCACAATGCTGATGTTATCGCTCACGAAATCACAGTATTATCACTTAACAGGTGTCATGTGACTGAGACAGACCTTCTGTCAATCATCTGATAGCATTTCTTCAACCAGCCAAGGCCAGGCATTCTTCTGTGGGGTGTGGCTCCATTCAGGTACACGATCATGTAGTCCTCCGCCACCATCAGCTCCAGTGTACTGATCACATAGCTGAGGACAAACACATTGTTAAATACTCGAAAAGCACCGTACTAGCACTGTACTTTGGCGAAGCTGTGATTTGAGCTAAATCCTAATACCAACATATTAACACCCACAATAACGATGGTAACATGATGATGTCTAGCAAGTATAATGTTTACCATGTTCACCAACTAGCATGTGATCATTTGCTAATTAGCATTTCACACAAAGCACAGCTGGGGCTGCTGGGAATGTCATTTGATCGGAAGTAATCTAGAGAGCTAAAATTTTAACAATGTCAGTCAATGGTGCAACGTAAGAGCAAGAAATGTAAAACCACGTTTTATGGATCTATATGCCAACAACATGACGCAAAAGGAGACATTTACTGTCTTGGTCTGTATTTGAAAATCTAGCAGCTCCTCTGAAGTCAGCCACAAGAAATTGATACAAATGTTGCTTCATGGCTGAGCTGTTTTGCTTTGAATTTCTTCTTTTTTCTTTCTCAATCAGCCTTCTACCTTTCTGAAATCCAATACTCTGATTCAAACCAAAAGAAACTCTTATCTCTTTCTCGTTTCTCTCCTCAACTCGCCCCCCTTCTCTCCTCCTTCTCAGTCAGCGGGGAACTTTGTCACCTCCTTTGAAAATAAAGTTGACAATATTCTCAGCTAACAAAGTCCTTCTAGTTTCCTCTCACTCCTCCAACTTCAGTGACTTTGGTCACAGTCTGATTCTCCTCTCCCCCTGATCCAATGTCATTCTCCAGCTTACAAATCAACACTGATCCACTGTTTCGTGACTACTGTGATCGTCTCCCACTGACATCAAGCTGCATACCATTGACCACCCAGCTATAGTTAACTCCTTCTCGCAAGGATTCAGACCTCAAGCCATCTGGCAAGAGAAAGTGCAGACACTACGGTTTACCTCCTTTCATTTCTATCCAAAACTCTCAGATATGCCAGCTTACTCAATATCTTTCACAGAACAGCCTGTGGGATCCCAACCACACTGTCCAAATATGAAATGCAACTGTGCCAGCAGAACAGCAAAGACATCAACATGGGAGGTCTCAGCAAACAAGCTAGACTATCACTTTATTGCTATTACTTTATTTAGACAGATTTCCTTGCACAGAGGGGCTGTGGCTGATTTAAAGTAATATCCTAGACATGCTATTCATGAATCCAAAGAAGGATGGCGTCTGATTTTAAAATCAAATACACCCTGAAATGTGTAAAAGTAATAAAAGTAGATTTAAGATTTAACTTGTTGTTGCTGGGTGAAATTTCAAAGCATCACAAAAGTCACAGATTAGTCCTCTAGAGTACATGAGTACATTTCTTGGCAATCCATCCAATAGTTTTTAGCCATGCTATCGGCTTGGCTCTAGGGCTGGCAATAAAGGTGTGTCAGTTCATTGGTCCACCACTTCAGACTGAAATACCTCAACGTTTGAGATGAATTCATACACACAGTCATGATCCTCAGGGGATGAATCCAAGTGACTTTGGTGATCACACACCTGTAGCACTACCATTAGGTTGATGTTTGTGGTTTTGGGTGAAATATCTCAACAGCTGATGGATGACTAACATGAAATTTAATACAGACATTCTTGATCCTCGCAGGGTAAACTATACCTACATTGGTGATCCCTGATTTTTTCATCCAGCACATCATCAGGTCAAAATTTTAGCATGCAAACACACTAAACTAAGATGGTGAACATGGCAAGCCGTCATTGTGAGCACGCTAGCATGCTGATGCTAGCATTTAGCTCAAAGCGTCACACTGTGCAGCCTCACAGAGCCACTAGCAAGGCTGCAGATTCTTAGTCTTGTTTGCTGATTATGTTGTTATTCTTGTTGAGTCATGTCAGTCATGACCACAGTGGTTGAGCATGTCACATGGTGTGGCTAAAAAGCAAATGAATGAAAGCAAGAGCAATAATTGTTAATGTATATTTAATAATAAAAATGGATGAGTGACTGAAATGATGGCCAGTATACATACTACTACAAATACATACTGACTAGGTAAATGGTTAGAAGTGTGCGTAAGTTACTGCAGAGTCTTACTCACAGGAATAGGTTCTCCATTATTTCATGGTAATCCTCTCTGTCACTGTCTGGCAGGAAACAGGCTGCAAACACTATGATGGCATTCACTCCGTTGCTATAGTAGCCTTGATAAAAACACATGAAAATAAAAGTGATAAGAGTTAACTTGACCTTGTTCCACTGATGGTAAGAGCCTAGCCTTAATTAGCATAGTTTTCATGATTTCATTGCTGTCTTATTTTCTTCTTTTTTGTTCAGTTTATCTGCCAATCTGGGTCCCTTTTGTCTGTGTGTCTGCTCCGTAATGTTTCCTCTCACTACTTTTCAGATTAATGTAATTTCCTTTTATTCACCAGCCCATTCATCACCAGATTTGGTGTCACTCAGACAGAAGGGCCTTTATCTAAATGCCAGAGCTTGTGATATTGACTGTTCAGTGACAGACGTCTCTGTTTCCATGGGACAGCTGTGTTTCACTTAAGTCCACAGGAAATGCACTACCCTCTGTGGTTAGATGTCTAATTTTCACCAGTAATGGTAACATGGTCAGTGCTTATTCAAGACACAGGCTTACCAGGGCATAAGCCCATGGCCCGGGGGCCTTTGAGGTCCCCACATAAAGGGATGTGAGAGAGAGAGAGAACTACAGATAGGTGACAAATGTTTAGTGAGGGTTAGGCTACTATGTTAGTTAGGCTAAGGTTGGAGTCTCTTTACAGATAAATACTATTCTTCTAATAGATATTCCTTCATTTGGTGTTTCATAGAGCTGAAGTGTCGAGTAACAGGAGAAAAAAACGGAAACTATTTACATTTTTTTCAGGCTAAATAAGCAAAAATGATTTTCTATTTTCATTTGCCTGTTTTTGGACAAAAAAGACTTCTTCTTGGACTTCAGGAAATGATGCTAATCTTTTTTTTTTTTTTACTGATATCTGATATCTGAAAGTTAACCATTCAGTGACCCACCAATTTCCCCACTTATTGATTCTGGTTATTCCTTTAATTCACTTGTCTTTGTTCTCATAGAGAGTTGTTTTGGATAGCAGCAGCCACACCTGATTAAACAGACAGGGCATGTTATTGTCAAGTGGCCACTTTGCCAATTTTTCAACCTGAATCCTATTCTAATGTGAAGAGGACATGTGAAAATTGGACATGAACATTTGCACAGCTTTTTGTTTATGAAGACTTCCCACTCCAATGGCCTCTGGATGAGGTAGAACTCATCAGCTAGCTTCAGCTACAGTACAGCCTGTATTTCCTTGTTTTCGGCTGGCCTTCCTCCAAGGTACGATGAAGCATTTTCAGAATGACACATCATTCTGCCATCTCGTTTGCTGAGGTGGCGGAAGCCAGCTCAGAAACAATGGGTGATTGTGATACAGTACACTAAAGATTATGACTTTTTTAATATGATGTTACTTCTTGAATCAGATACTCGGGCCTACTGTAAACTGAAATGGAATTTTTTTTCTTATGTAAACAGCTGTTAGTTTCTGCACTTTTTCCGATTTGGTTGTTAACTGTTTGTCCATGTCTGTCAGCACCATTGACTGACTGATTAATAGAATACATAATTTGCATGGAATTCTTAGTGTTGCAGTAATTAAAGGACAGGCTCACATTTTTTCAAGTCAAAACAACACTCACATGCCCATATATACATTGCACGAAGGAGGTGAAGAGATTTTTTGAGCCCTGAGTATTGCAGGTGTTCCTCCCAGGAAGCGTACAGCCCCAGCAAACAGCCACAAGAGAATACTCCACCCTGTATGCTACCTCAGAGGCAAAAACCGGAGGCACAAAAAGATCACAAATCATTTGCATTCGCTCTGATGTTTAAATGCTGTGATGGCAACTCTGATGAGCATTTTACCACTTTGATCAGCTCTGAGCTTTTCCCATTTGAATTTTAGCAGATGGACATTGACTTCAGTCAATGCGTCAAACATGCCTCCCCAATGGAATTATGTCTTTGCATATGGGCATGTGAGGGTCGTATTAAACCAGACCTGAAAAATGTGAACCCATCCTTTAAATCGAGTCAGTGAGCAGAACAGTCAGTGAGCATATTTGAAATATTTTTGTTTCTGTAAATAGAGACAATGTTCAAGATGGACATAACGTTCATGCTTATGATGTAAAATGGCTCTTCAATAGTCACCTCCATGGGAGATGACTTTCATGTAGGGCTCAATGATCTTCATGTTGATGCGGTGCTCCTGCTCCCCAATGATGACCGTCCTCCATAGTTTGCCATCCTGGCGCTCCTCCTCAGCACTGTATGTTGGGATTGTATTATAAGGCTCACTTATCCCACTCCTGCTGGCTGCATTGGGATCTGACATGCCAAAACACCAAACACTGTGTTATATATATTTTTTTAACAGCAGACATTTTAATTTGCCATAGTAGGAAAAGCACAGTTGTTACTGGTAAAATGAATAATGGCTCTGTTCTAATCAAATGTCCCACCATGATAACACAATAACATCTGTTATAGTGCTGCTGTGATTGAAGAAAACATTTGAAAAGAATCATGACATTAAACACTAGCTAAGAGATTCTGAACCTGCAGACTTTTTTTGGGGGGTGGGCATTGTTTGAATTACCCACCTTCCCAATCCATTTCATGGTCCGTGTAGTCGAGGTAATCCCCCTCATCGGGTGTATCGAGGTCATCCACGTTAATGTCAAGATCATCCGGCGTCTCCCCCAAATCATCCTCGCTCTGGTCTAGTGACAGGCTGATACGAGGGGCTGATAGCTTTTTCCTTTGGGTGGGACCTCCTTGCAGGGGTAGAGAGGTAGGGGGGACTACACAAAAACATACATAAAACAGTTATTTACTTGCGTCATGACCGTCTTTTCGATATCAAAAAAGATTCTTCATATTTCTTTGAATAACTGTTGGTTTGCTCTGAAGCATTGTTTGACTCATGCTCACCTGGTCTGCCTTCGCCCCCCTCAGAGTTCATCTTACTCTCTGATGCCAGGTCCATCCCCAGGAGGACCTATGAGAGGATAACTACAGTTATTAAAGGGACTCTGATGATACAGCAGCAAACCTTCAGAGTGTCTTAATTATTATGTTACACATAACCTATGATTCCTCTACATTTTGGCATTATGACTACTTTTTTTTTATACTTGAGGTAGATTTAGCTCATTTTTGAGTTTTCAAAAACACGTTCACGTTGTTTTTCTTATTGCAGTACTGCTACTTTTTCTTAAGCCAAGGATCTGAATGCTTCCTCCACCTTTGAAATTTCTTAAACATTGTTTGAACCACAAAGTAGAGCTACACTGATAAATCAGGCAATATTAGCTTACTGTGTATACAGTATGACGGCCGATTAGTAATAAGAATTGTCAACGCGTGTTGTTATCAAAGTGTTTTTTTAAAGTTTTTACTGCATAATATTACAAATCTTGGTCATAATTCTTATAAGAATTAGAAAATTCTTCTAATACTTCAAAAACAAATCCAAGGGATCCATATCAACATCACTGATTATGTGTTTATTAAAAATTTACTGTTGGCTAATATATCATAGTCAGACTTTTTAAACTCCCAAATATCAATGTCAGCGTCGGCCTTGAAATTCCAGTATTGGTCAGGTTATAATACAAAGCATTAGTACAAGAAAGTCCAAAACACCTGCATGTAACACAATGTGTATGGAGTTTACTGAATCAATAAGGTGGTAAGGGGAGAAAGGAGGGGGGAAGGATGAGGGAAATGGGAAAGATTTTGAGGTTAAAGGTCATCTTCCCCAGTGAATAATCCTCCCATTCAAACTGGAGGAGGGGGAGGATGCTGAGGGCTAGGAGAAGGGGGGGAGGAAGTGGGCTTGTTACATCATGACGACCTCCTTCCCCCTCCTCGCTGCCTTTTTCTAGTGCTGATTCAAAGGGAATGACTGCACGCTCGCCTGAGCACAGATTGGGCAGAGATGCAAATTCACAGTGAGTCACGAGTGCTCATTCGCATGAAAAAGAAACATCCTTGTTCCTCCTCGGTACACTCTGCCTGGAACGAGGAAGATGTGATCGCTTTAGAAGCTGCTACAGAAAAATGCTGAATGGTTGCTTCCTGTACAGTGGAAGATGACTGTAATGCTGATGAGTCACAGACATATGTATAGTACGTGCACACACACACACAGTTATGCATACACACAGACGACAAACATATAAGGACACAAGCTCCTGCAGAGTGCAGAATAACAGAATCAGCATCAGCTGTTCTGTGCATCCTCCATGGAGGATGCTGAGCTGCTTCAGATCCACTTCCACAGCACAGCACAGGACTACAGTGCTGATGAAAGCAGCCCCTCCCTCACTCCCGCTTCCTGTCTGCTGGCTGTGAGAGAAAAAAAAAACAAGAACATATCCCTCTTTCTCTTCTCTATATCTCCACAGAATAGAAGCCATCTACTCACCACTGCTGGGGCTCGGGAATCTCTGTCCTCCTGCGTCTCAGAGCATGGATGTACTCCCAAGTTCCCTGCCTATTTCCTGCTCCCAGGCTCTCGGTGGAGATGCTCAGCTTACAAACAGCTCACAGCTTCCACCATTTTGTGGTCACATGATGTGGGCCATTACCAAATAAGGGCGATCACCTGCTATAACGGCTCCGTGCACAGCAGCTTCCTCAGGCAGTGCAAGTGAATGGGGCTATAGGAGGGTGTGTTTGTGTGTCATTATTATCCTCGACTGGAGGGGATAAACTCTGTGTGTGTGTGTGTGGGCGCCGTTGTGTTATTACTACCCGTGAGGAGTGTGGGACTGCTGCTAATGCCTGACAGTAGATTTGTGAGCCTGGCTGTGCAGCTACAAGATTTTATTAACCCTCGGGGTAAAATAAGAGCAATAACAATCAGACACAAGAACACTGCTAGCTCCATGTGCTGATAATATTCACACCTTTTACCACATGCTGCTAAGGAAATAATAACTGATCCAACATTCCACTGTTTAAAAGGCAACTTCAAATGTCTCCTTTTATTTTCTGCATTAGAACTGAACTTTTCAACCCTTAAACAAGCAAACTATAACCACAAGGCAGATAAAATCAATAATACCTAGACAGTCTCTCCTTCCGTGTGGAAACGGGCATTGTTCTCTCTACAGGTCTAACCTCGCTGAATGCCTCTTTTCACTTACCAATGTTCAGTCCCAGCGGTTAGACAGGAAGACAGAGACCAGCCTGTCAGACCTTTGCACTTTGCTGAGCATTGTTTAGTACAAAGGTTGTTACCGCAGCATGCCAATCAGTGTGACCACGCCTGGAGACACAGCCTTTGGTTAATCAATGCCATGCAGCTGCATTTATTACGAACTGGATCAAACATTTCAGTGCAGAAACCTTAGTTTTGTCTCAGACAGTGTTTCAGTGTTAAGATAAAGAAAAGCAAGAAACAGCGCAGAATCCCGTTTGTTTAAAAACACGTGGCTTTAATATCTATATTTAAAATTAGTGAAAGCTTATGGAAAAAGAAGAGAGATTTCTTTGGCTACATGGTTGCCGTTGCACACATAAAAAGGTTAATATAAACTAAGGCACTATAGATCCCTGCAGGCTATTCTTTTACTTCCTCCTCCCAAAGCTGTAAGGCGGGATAGGTTGCATTCTAGGAGATAAGACTCTGTCAGACCAGTTTGATACCATTTACTGGTTGTCACAGCAGTGGTGTAAAATGAACCCACGTGTGGCAGTTCAGTCCAAAAATTAATTGACGTTTTTTTTTTTTTTTGACGTTTGATTGTCCATTTCTCTCGTGGAGTAATAGAAAATGCCTTTTTTTTCCACCGCTTATTCTGAACTGTGTTGCAAGAAATGACACAAAGCGTGTTTTACAGTGCTGAGATAAATGTGCCTTACCTGACACTGCTGCCTGATTGCCTCTCTTTGATGCTTTTGAACAAGCTGCAACCGACAGCACACAACAGATAAAATGTTCATAAGTGAACTGTCTAACCCAGTTTTCTTGTTCCTAAAGGTGAAAGTTTCTTCCACGGCCTCTTTATTCGAGGTTGAACTTTTCGAGGTTATCTCTGAAGAGTGTGTCTCTGACGGCTTTGAAGACAACCCGGATGTTCTCTGTGTCCGTGGCACAGGTGAAATGCGTGTAAAGGGGTTTGTGCCGCCCGATGTGCTGCTCCTTGTACATTTGCAAGATGAAGTTTTTTGCAGATTTTGCATCATGCTGAGGTCCTATGAAGACAAAATCAGAGGGAATCTATGTATTTTGGGAAAATTAAATTCTGAGAGATCACTTAAGACATGAGCTGCTGTCACTCACTCACTTCTGACAGTATAGTTTACTCTATAGTGAGCAGTAAAGTGAGATTTCAGATGATTGTTAGACGAAAGCAGTGTACATGGATTAAGTTAAGTTAATATTAAATTAATGCTACAAATATTTTCATTGTCAGTTAATCAGCCTGTTATATTCTGGATCAGTCGTTTAACATACAAAATGTAAAGAAATAGAGAAAACATGCCCATCACGGATTCTCTGAGCTCGAGATGACCTCTTCAAATTACTTGATTTGTCTCAATAGTAAATCAAAGTGATTTCGGCCAAAGCCATGAATGCTGTTTGAACACACATAGAGCAAAAAGAGATTCCATGCTTCACCAGAATAAGCCGGGAAGTAGGTCGCCAAATGAGACTGCATGATTTTCTCCTCTAGCAAGTCTGTTTTGTTCAGGAAAAGGATGGTGGACGACTCTTGGAACCAAGGGTATGAGAGGATGGTCTTGAACAAGGCGAGGCTCTCTCTCAGTCGATTCTGAAGACGAAGGTGAGAATAGTCTCAGACAAAAGACGTTCGTAATGAAATAGTTGCAATGTAAATACAGCTTTTTACTGAGAGCAAACAGAGCCGTGGCCCAGGAAATAAAGAATCAAATCGTGGTTGCAGACTGAAACGTGTTTGAGCTTACATCACTCTCATTCTCATAAAGGAGCTGATCGTACTCGCTGAGGGCCGCCAGGAATATGACGGAGGTAACGTTCTCAAAACAGTGGATCCATTTCTTCCTCTCTGAGCGCTGACCACCCACATCCACCATCCTACAGACACATGACCACTCATTGAAGTAAAATATAAAAGTTCCTACTTTGTTAAAGGAATAGTTCGCTAATTAGAGAAACATATTCATTAGAGAATGGAAGCAAGGGGGAATAGCAAGTCTGGCTCTGTCCAGGAGTAAAAAAAAAAAAACACATCTAAAGCTCACAAATTAACATGCTAGATCTATTTTTCTAATTAAGACACACACAGAAATGTGAAAACAAGTTGTGGTGTTACAGGGTATTTTACTACATATCTCACTTTTCCTTATATTGTTGCCGTGGCAGGTCATAATAGCACGGCACCCTACCTGAAGATAACTTTTGACAGGTCGAAGGGGTACTCTATGATCCCTGTGGTGGGGACCCTGACCCTCAAGATGTCCTGCAGGGTGGGGATGTATAGCAAGGCTGTGATTCTGTCCAAGTCAGTCAGATAACTGAAAAGATAACAACAACAATGCATTCAGTTTAATATCCTGACACAAACCTGGCCTCGTACAGAAATTTGCACACAAATAAGTAGTATTAATCCACACTAAATATGAGTTGATGAATGCAAAATGCAAAGGCTTTGGTTCTCTCTTAAGAGCCTTGGGTTTATAAATGATATGAAAAACATGAAAGTCTTACTATTTGGCAGAGTCAGATAGCTGGAATTCCCTCCTGCGGTCGTAGCACCTTTGAACACCGTGGTCATTCCACACTCGCCTAATGGCATCCACCTGCCAAGCCTCCAAAGTGGACACCTGGTCTGCCTCCGTTTGGCTCAGCTTCTCTGCGTGGCTCTGACACACACACACAAAACACTCACAGGGGATTTTTCTAAACACAAACTTTCAATCTTTGACTGACCTATTAACGGACCGTTAGGAGGATGAGAACAGCAACAGAAGACCATTTAAAAGTAGGTGGATTTTGTGAACAATAACTCTGATGTGGTGAATCATTTTTAGGCATGTTAAGAACGGTAATGTTGGTCGGTCAGTCCAACACTTTGGTCCAGACTGAAATAACTCATTCAAAGTTATTGATGTTGTCATTGTGTATATCAACCTGTCAGTGACATACCAAATACTACATAAGAGATCACTTTTGGCTCTCTGTAAAACATGCACAGTTTCTCACAATGTTCTGGTCATCAACATAGTCAATCTCTAGAGTCTTCATAGCGTTGATCAGCGCCTGGATGGCTGTGACGATGTTCTGAAACACCAGCCGAGTGAAACCCTTCCTGTCAGCTTCACTGTACCCTCTGCCATGGATGATCCTCATCTGTTTGATGAAAGTGCTCTTCCCACTTTCACCTGTCCCTGGGCAAATGAAATGAGACCGAAGGATGAGAAATGGAATACGATCAAAGCAATGCCAAAAATAGGACATGAACTAAAATAAATAAAAAAATCATCTGAACATTAATCAGTTGTAGCTAAACAGGATTTCAGCGACAAAACAACAACTGAAAGTCTCACAGGTTATTATAGATTTTTTTTTTTTCCCAAGCTATAGCTGAGAGTATGTGTAAGTGAGTGGGTGCATACTTGGTATCCTCGGGTGTATGCAAGCTGCCAACCTTTCATTTGTGTCCATAAACACCCCCTCGTTACTAATGTTATTACTCAGATATAACAGCTTATAGGTGTGCAGGTATAACAGCGAACACTCTGTTTACTTGCTTTCATTTCATTTGTGTGTGTTTGCACTTACATGAACAGCGTAAAAACAGATGAAGGACAAACAAGTCAAATGATAAAAACACAGTGGACCACAATTTAAAGCATAAAAAGAGAGGAGAGGCCACATAAACAATTAACAGCGTGTATTTGTTGTGCATTTATGGGTGTTATTTCTCCAAATGTTACATACTTTACTTTGGCAAGGGTTGTGTTTATGCAGGTCAGTGTGTCTATCAACAGCCATGTGCCCTTGAGTGAAACAGTGAACTGCTTTCTCCCCTCTGGTTGTAAATTACTCTTATCAAGAGTGTCGGCCGAGCACCTAAAATGTCTAAAAATGTTAACCATTAGACTGACCTTTACAGTAGGGGAGTCCAGTCTCCAAACAGGCTTATTCAAGTTGAAGTTTAAAGTTCACGTCTAATGTATTCTTTCCGAGCTTTTATGAGGGGGCTGTTTTGATAGTTCTGGGGGGAAAAAACGGGCCTCATCTGAAGCTATTATGGGCTGTAATATATTTCCTTTGACTGGTGTTAACGCATCATCGTGGTTGTCAAAATGTCACTCTGCACTGCGTGTCACATTTATTCTCTTTTTATGCTCTGCGCTTTTAACTCACCTGACATTTATGTTGCACACGAAACTCAGACAAAAGCAACGAATCAAAAACAAAACAATAAGGAGACTCTCATGTCTTGTGAACAAACACGTCCAAACCAAGCAACAGCACACAAAGCCTAAATACACAGGCCTAGTTGTATGAAAGCACACAGCAGCATGAGGGAAAATACACTAACTACGATGGTTATCAACTGCAGCCTCATTGCGGTTCCACCAACTATTTGAAGAATGCAAAAGGCAACCTTGCTAGCTTCGCTATCTATCGATCCAGATATTTGTGTGTTTGCTGGATTTGTCAGCTCACTTAGGTTCATGGAGGGAAAAAATACTTTCAACGTTTCCAAAAATAATGACAGTTGATGCCAACCTGAAAACCTAAATGATACAGGTTTTCATTGTGCACACTCTCGTCATCACTGCACAAACATCACTGATAAGTCCACCACTTTGGTTCAGACTGAAACAAAACTTTTGAATGGATCATGGTCCCCTGAGGAGGACATCATTGCGTTTGGTTAAATATCTCAACAACTGCTGACTAGATTGTCATGAAATTTTGAACAGACATTCGTGTTCCCCAGAGGATGATTCCTACTCACCTCCACCCCCCTGCCTTTTGCTCTCGTTCCACCATCAGTTTGACATTTTTGGTTTTGAGCTAATTATCTCAACAACTGTTAGATGGATTGGGATGAAATTTGGTAGAGACATTCATGCACCACTTGGAATGAGTTGTGCTATTGGTGAGCTCTTCACTCTACATCTAGCGCCATCATCAGGCCAAAGTTTTGATTAGTGTAGTGTGTTTAGAGAGTCGGTGTGAAACTAGAACTCGAACAAAATCCGATTGTCATAATATTGGTAACTAAGAATTAAAACTAAAGTAGAGCCTTAATCCACAATGTGTCTTGTGGCTTGCTTTATATGTCTAGACAGTAAATAGCAGTATTATTAAAAACAATTAAATATTGTAGTTTATGCAGTATTTTAATTTTTCCAGCCCCAAGGCTTGTCCGTGATTGTGGAGGCCACAGATAATGCAGACATGTCTGTAATAACAGCAGGACGGAGAGGAGCCTCTGGCCCAGCTGTGCTGCTGAATGTCACATACTACAGGTTTACAAGAATTAAACCCCCATGGCTTATAAATATACAAAACAAAGACTAATAATTGATTGTGTTTATAGCTCGAGGTATCCTCTTCACAGTTTTACAGACGTGTCTTTTCAAATGGTGGTCTATGGGGAAAAATGCTTTTTGGGCTGCAGAGGATTTTTCGTTGCAATATGGCAATTGGCCACTGAGGAAAAATTTGAAGCAAGGTTGAGCGGTGGTCCCTTTTCCAGTTATACTAGATCCATGGTCTCTCCCCATGCCTAAGCCTAACCCAATGAAGGGTCCCCATGTGCCTAAGCGTGACCAATCAACGTGGTAAACATTATGACTGTAAAAATATGAGCATGTTAGCATAGTCATTGTGAATGTGTTAGCTTTAAAATTTCCCACTTAGTACATGCATACATCACAATTTAGATTGTAAAGAAACTAAAATTCATATATAAAATACACCTGGGTTTTGAGACACTATATATGCTAGACTTAAATGGTAAATTACAAATTGTAACAGAATGTATTTAATGTCCAGAAGGTGAGCATTTTATCAACATGTGGAGGTTTATTACTAAATAACACACACACAAAAAAAAAAAAACCTACCTAAAAGGAGAAGCTTCAACTCCCGGTGAGAGTCTCTTTTATCACGACGAAGTTGTCTCTCTATTTCTCTGTGTATCCTGAGTCTCTCCCCTTCCTCAGCAGACAGGCAGCACTCCTCCATTGTTATACAAGGTTTTCAAGCAGCTTCTAGTTAAACTACCCCACAGCTGACAGGCATTTAGTGAAATGAATGGATAATGACTTTTCTCAGACCTGCCAGGGAAACTTCTGTCCCGGAACAGGTGAGCTGGCGACTTTCAGTAGTCATTCTTCCTCGTGCAGGATCCAGTTCAGGTGCATTTCACATTCCTGCTGTGCAGGGGAGGCGGGCGGATGGGCAGGCCCAGACTGAAAGGCAGTGTGAGTTTATGTGTGCAGCTCATGTGTATCTGCTTACAGGTCCATACTCCCATGGGCTGCTGAATTTGAAACTCTTTCCCCACAATAAGGTAGAATACAGGAGGAAAAATATAATGGATAGTAAGGTGCCACATACTAACAGCTTCTCTGTTTATATGCATTTACTCTGTACAAAAAACCTGGTGGAAGGTGTGAATTCATTGAGGTTTCAAAATGTCCTCACTTGGATCAACACACACAAATGAGATTAAAGCAGCAATCCAGCAGTTTATCATTGCTCTTCCATAAAGTGTGGTAATTTAGAACTGACAAGATTTTTGAAACAATAGTCAAAATCTCAGCAGAAGTCAAGATATCCCGATTTTTAGTGCCTATTATGTTTGAAGATCCGAACACACTTGATCCTCCCATCATGCAACTCAATGGCATCTTTCATTTATATCCTCCCTGCCTGGTAGTTGTCCGGATCTGTCAAACACTAAACAGTAACACAGGGTTTCTATAAAGACTTTTAAGCCTCAAGCCCAATGTAATCCAGCTGTTTTCACAGGCTCTGTAATATTACAGTTCAACTGAACTTCATATCTAAAATCTGATAAAATAATGTCGTTGCGTACAGCTGCAGCACATTTTACAATGTCCACTCAACTGTATGGGTTGCACTGGAATGCAGACCACATTCATGCAACCATGATGGAACAATGGGGTACTGTGAGTGCATTAACATATGCTGTATTGTATCTAAACTGGAGTGTGTTTTCCCAAAGAACACACAAATATGTTTTAAAATGCCCCAAATGTGAGGATTTTCACAGGGAAATTGTAATGGACATTCTTCACTATTTAATGCTATTAAAAGGACAAAATAATGGATTATGTGTTTGGCTGAAGCGTGGAATAATGATATATTCAGGGAAGGTTTGGGGTCTGGATTAATCAAGTATGGAAGGGGCCAGCAAAGATCAGCAGCCTCCTCACCCCTGCATCCATCTTTGCACATCACCTAGTGCCATGTGCTGCTGCCACATTTCATTCAGTGTCTGTTCTCCTGCAAAAATAAAGGTCCTTTGCCACACGTTATATCCCTGTGCACACACTAAATATATGGACCTCTAACAGAAGTGCTGCTGCAGGCTCCAGCCAGATGGATGTATCACGGAGATGGATTTCAGGATTAACACTACTCCAGCTGAGCCGACCGAGCAGCCAAGAAGACAAACACTTGAATGCTACCCCAACAGTGTGCCGGGGCTGATTTGTAAACACAAAGAATGGGAAACTGAGCAGCAAATGACCAGCTAAATGTCTGTTTATTTACCCAATCACATTAAAAACACTAAGACTGCATTAAGACATTGCAGTGACAGGGAACAGTGAATCAAACTGTTCAAATTTGGCTGTAATTATTTTAACCAGTGTAAACATTAATGCATTATTTGCTTGTTATCCGTGTGTTTGATACCCTTGAATAGCATTCAAGATCAAGAATACATCAGTTTAATGCCTCAGAGATTATCTAATAGATCAGCCCTCTCTTCAGTTAGCCCTTTAATACTGACCTGGATGCAAGCAAAGGTGAAAAAAAACTTACTGTACCATGTGATATTTACAATAAGCATTCTAATAAATAATGGGGCATGTTCTTAAGTTTTCTTAGGCAAGTAAGCAACTTGCAAATCCAATCAGATACTCCTGAACTGATGAACACTTGAGTCTACACCTTTGACAAAATGAAGACTTGAATAAAGGAAGAATGCAAATGTAGCTGAATCCATGTTAATGTGTGTTAAATTACGTAGTAATAAATTAATGCTGTGCTCAAAAAAAGTGGTTTGAGACCAAATAATGCCATCAAAGACAGCTGTACAAAGTATGGTGAAAACTGAAATGCGGTTGTGGAAATGATTAAGTGATGTACACACATACAGCATATCAGCATAAATGCCACAAGATCAATAAAAGTAATAAAGTCAATGTGTCATTAGTGTTCATTATGACTCATCTCACATTAAGTTAAGACACCAAAGTATTTTAAACTTTTTTTAACTTAAAAAAAATAAACTATGACCAACTTGAGTTAGTGGTGTGGGGCGCTGCATTGCAGTTAGTCTACATTCACTTCCACAGACTCCCTGAAGGAGAGACCTAGTACATCACAAGTCCTCAGAGGCCTTTTGAGGCCACTCAAACACTTTCTTCCCTCTCAATCTATCCATGTGCATTTATGCTGTAACTGCTCAAAAATGTCCACAAAGAGCTCCATAAATTTCAGAGTGCATACTATAATAGACTCCTCGCTAAAGCAGCACTTTAATTGTCAGGACACACTTCATTATAGCTGGAGACATCCATTTTCAAAGAGCCTAACAGGAAACTTTGAAATATATCAGTAGTACAGTCATTTGGCGACAACCTCTGTAGCTTCTCAATGTCCTGTTTTGGATTATAGTGTTCAGCAGCAGTGTGAGGCAAACTGAATCACTGCAGAGCTCTTCTAACTGCCAGCTGTACAAAGCCGATTGAATTACAGCAGCAATAGCACCGTTTTAAACCAAGTTGTAGACTTCCAGGTTACCCTGCAAGATGTGGTCCTTCACCGCGCGGAAGACAAATCGAATGTTGTCTGTGTCTGTGGCACAGGTGAAGTGGGAGTAGATGATTTTTTTCACGTTCGGATTGAGACTCACGAACATGTCTAAGATGAATTCTTTCCCGGCTTTGACATCCCGCTGGGGACCTGGTGGACAGAGAGAGAGGACAAAAACGGCACGTTAAGTCTCTGTAGTGTTTTCAGTAGCTACACACAAGCTCAAGAGTATAAGACAGGCTGGCACTCTAATAAGAAATGGCTGCAGAAAATCTAAGTGGGACTACGTAACTTTTACAAGAAACCCTGCATCCTCTTATAAACGGACAGTTAAATTCACAACTAATAAAACACACTGATGATCAGTTCAACACACGCTGCTACAGCTGATCTGGTATGATGAGTAGCTAATATTGGCTAATGTTAGCTAACTTTATAGATATGTACGGCCCTACAACAGACATTACAGAGTCATGTCATTTACTATTATCTCATAATTGTATAAACCTGATAACAGAAAAACGTCATCATTTAGTGAACTGACTGAAAGCAAATTAAATGTGACCAAAAGCATAAAACAGCAAACATGTCTCAGTGTGTTTACTTCTTGGTTTAGTTTTGTTATAAAACCACTGAACTGTTTATCTGTGACAGGTCAAACCAGTTCAACAGCAGCACAAAAAAGTCAGAGAGCTGACTCAGACTACAGTGGGCTGTAGTGGCAAAACTGCTCGGTGTATTGAATTATTCAAGGTTGTGTTTTATTGCTCATGAATTTAATGTTTCATCTTTAAAAAAAAAAAAAAAAAAAAAAGACTGATATTTCTTCTTTTAAAAAAAGATACAGAATGCCCCTTTAAAGACACAACGAATCTTACCAAGATAGAGATGCTTAATTAAGCTTCCTCTTACCATCATATTCAGGGAAGTAGTCAACCAAATGCGAGTGCATGATTTTCTCCTCCAGTAAATCTATCTTGTTGAGGAACAAGATGACTGAGGACTCTTCGAACCACTTGTAGGTTATGATTGTCCGGAACAAGGCCATGCTTTCCTCCATGCGATTCTTTGAAAAGCACATGACACAGACATGTAATCATGAGCATAAATATGAATTCAGACACAGTGATAGAAAGCAGTATGTTAGCAGTGATTGTCTGCGTGAGCAAATTCAATTGGCTCTAATCTCATCAAGAGAACAAGCCTTGCCCAGACTTTGTTGAACAGAGCGACTAAAGAGCTCCCCCTGCAGATGGACTATGCACACTGCCACAAAGGAGGGTCAGGATGAGGTTCATCATTGAGACCAAACAGAAAAAGAGAGAGAGAAAATGAGAAAGCTCTACCTGACCAGTGTGTTTATTTTATTCATTTTTTTGATAATCCAAAAGTGAGCCCCTTCCTTTCTCATGTACAGGCCAACAAGATATATTGCAGGTTAGCTTTTCAATGTTACAGAAGGCCTCTCACCTCGTTGGCGGACTCAACAAGGACCTGATCGTACTCGCTGAGCGCCACCAGGAACATGATGGACGTGACGTTCTCGAAACAGTGGATCCACTTCCTCCTCTCTGAGCGCTGGCCGCCCACATCCACCATCCTACAGCCACAAGTTCAAGTCATCATGAAAGAAACATCCAAATCATATTACCAATTTATGGACAGTCTTAATCTTTGTAATTACGGCTGGGCTATGGCGACCGACATAATAACTGAATCCCTTAATGTCGATAATATGATGAGAGGTTCTTGAGAATTGATCATTAGAAGAGGTGATGACTTAACAACCAGAGGGATCGTCCTTTTACTCGGAATAGTTTAATACATTTTAAAAATGGTCGCGCTAGTTAAGTGTACTGCAACATATGAGCGTCTATCACATTTTTACAATAACCAATATTCCGAATTACATCTAGTCTAACATAACAATATCAACATTATATCAACGTTATCTATAACTTATCAGTGTTAAGTGCCTTTACTGCATTCCCATGACAACCAGAAAGGTGAGCATTTGCCTGTACGGCATCAAGGTTAAATTCTGAGAATAGAAATAAGCTATCGGTTTCAAAATGAGATATTTAAATCTTTACAGACCACTTTAATTCTCTGTCTCTCCTTTTGTCCTGCTCCATCTTTCAATAAGTATGTGTGAAAACACGCTGTTTAGATTTGGCTCCCCTTATGATGTCATAAGGTGATCTGTTGATCATGTGACCTCCTTCAGCCCTTCAGCAGGCCAATTGTTCCCACCCACTGAAAACCTCCTGAATCCATCTCACTGCCTGCAATTGCTTTTTCCTCACTACTGCCAGCTCCTGGTAACACGAAGATGTGGAAAGCGAGAGCAAAGCAGCAGATTGTTCTGTTCTCCTAAAACGGAGCATGAAGACAGAAGCCGTCAACAGCTGCAGCAGCAATGTCTGCTATGACGTAAATAATGTGTTTTTTGAACATTAAACCAAATAAATGTGTTCTAATAGAACCTCCACATAGAAGTATGAACTTTAAAATGAGCAGAATATGGGACCTTTAATGGCTAAAAGAGGTTCAGCTGTGCTCATTCAATGAGACATAATGGCTTCCAAGTTGAGTCTCTACTTCCACAACATTGCTGCTTCGTCTTGTCAGCAGACAGAGGAAAAAACAAGACAGAGAGTCTACCACCATGCTAGCAGCTCCGTGAGGCTGCACTTAAGCACAGCGGTGCTTTGAGCTAAATACTGACATCAACATGCTAACATTAACTGTGACGATGCCAACGTGCTGGTGGGTATAAAGTTTACTGTACTCACCATCTAAGCATCTTAGCATGCTAACATCTGGTCACACTTAACACAAAGTACAGTCCACATATGCTGTGATATTACATTTCTCTCCGCGCTCTGCTCCCAAGTGCTTTTTCACAGTTTATGGCCTCAGCTGCAAAGAAACCACCACAGCGTAAAATATAACTACAATATAAAACTCTCACCTGAACACCACATTCTCCAGGTCAAAGGGGTACTCTATGATACCTGTTGTGGGCACCCTGACCCTCAAGACATCCTGCTGGGTCGGCAGAAAACCAGAAACCGCAATCCGGTCCAACTCATTCAGATAGCTATTAACGCAGACCAGAATTAGGAGAGTACAGTAAAACCAGTTAGTGTTATACAACCAGGAGAGGGACGGAGGAAACATTTACTGGAAGATATTCAAGTCATGCATGTATCTGCCACTTCACTATAATTAATTCTTAACTGTTAATTCTAATGGTGTTTCTTTGCGTTTAAGCCTTTTGTCAACAACCTTAAATGGACAGACATCAGGTGGATGAAACAGTGGAAACTATTTGGTGAGGTCAGAGGAGTTATAAGTTCTGTTTACACTCACTATTTGGTTGAGTCTGAGAGCTGGTATTCCCTCTTCCGACTGTAACAATCCTGAATCCCCGGGTCACTCCACAAGCTCTTGATGGCGTCCACATAAGGGTTTGTTAATGTTGTGACCTTCTCCACGTCAACCGCACTGACAATTTTGCCGTTTGCCTGAACAACAACATAACAAATTAATGACATAACCCAACGGATTTATGATGAACGCGATGTCATGTTTGTGTTATCTGTGTTGTTATTGTGGCGTTATGAAAATTAAATTCAGTTTTAATGTTGGAGAGATGGGATGTGGTGATGTCACTGTGTTTACCAAGCGTGCGTCTCTCATCACGGTTTGACAAGTCAGGGGAAAAAAGACTTGTGGCTCAGTGCCAAATGTCTTCAAACAGGAGGCTCTTTAATTCAGAACCTGTTTTGTACCATTAATCTTGGATTAAGGGCCTGTCCAGACAATAGCAACTAGTCCATATTTGTGATAAAGAGCAACGTGGTCTTGTGACACCAAATGTTATTTACCAGCCCTGAGATTAGAAACTAGAAGTCTGCTTTCATACCATGTTAGCAAATGTGGCATTTTGATATTTCAAGCATCAACAGATGAAACGATTTGGACTTGAACCCCATTCACATACAGCCTTTAAGGCACATTCAGTTTGATCACAGCTGACGAAGAAGCTGAAACTAAGTTTCCGGAGATGTAATATAATTAATCTAATTTAAAGATAGCTATTAATTGAGTTTTCTTCAGCATGCTTTCAACAGTCCTTGTTTATGAAATATTCTCTGCATTTTACATGATCACATTAATCTCTCAGCACTAATTCTGAGCCAACACGTCTGCAATTTTCAGATCAGTTGCAGACTAGACGAGCAATGTTTAAATCATAAATCAATTAGTTCATCGACAGGTAATCATTTAGGTAATTTTTCAAACAAAAATACCAATAATTTGATGGTTCTAACTCTAGAATGCAAAGATTTGCTGATTTCTTAACATTACAGTTAATAGAATCTCTATAGTCTCTGTACGGTTGATCAGACAAACAGTGTTCATCCTGGGAGCGAGGCCATTGTGATGTGTGGTTATCATTAGTTGCAGCTCTAGAGTAACCTTTACCGGCTAAAAGGCATACCTGTGACGTGGGACTACCCCCTCAGTTACAATGACTATGGTCGTAGAATCAGAGATTTTACGATTCGGGCCCAAACTACTCTCTTGTCCTCTGCATCAGCAACTTGCAGCTATATTCATTTAAGATGCTGTGACTCTTGCTGTAATCCCAGACCACAAGCCCGCACCATAAACTGACAGTAGATGTGGCAACTGCACACAGCTACCACAGAGAGTACTTCTGCTCTCCTTCCTTGGCATCTGCTTCAACTCTTTTTTTTATTTCTCTCACATGCATTCATAGAGACTAAACAAAGTAGCTTGCCAAAGGCTGTTATGTGTTCCATGTCACCAGTTTATAAACCGATATCATGCGTCTTTTAGGAGTTCCTAATCTCTCTATTCTACTCCTACTGCCCTAATTTATGTCTGATTAATAGTAAATATTTCTCTGACTGAGCATCACTTGTGGAAGCCAGAAAACACATGTGCACAAGCTGGTGGTCATTTATTGGTGAACTATTGCTATAGTTTACTCACACATCATTAAACTGCCTTATTGTACGAGGTGCTTTTGTAGTCATACTGCAGTTGTCATATATATATATATATCATATATAGTGTGTGATCTGATGGTTTCTGCCACTACTACAGAGGTAAAAGGGAGACTACGAACCATCAAATGTCTATGAGCTGCCCAAGTGTGGTAAATTCCATTGTTTTGAAACACGTTTACACAGTGGAAATAGGTTTAACTAGTTTATTACATCACTGTTAACTCCAGTGAAGCCAATGCTATCTGGAGAGCTGTTCTGTGAGTCGTATCTCTACGCACGATATAGATGAAGTGAGAAATAATTTTCCTGTTTTTCTCTTTTGAAATTGATTTCATGCCTCACCACTTCCATGCACCCGTTCTTCTCTTGAACAGAGAACGGATGGGACGAATTTAGAGGGACTGTTACAGTCTGTCTTTTTAACTTCCTTTTTTACCTATTTCTCTGCGTTCATTGAGATCAATCAAAATCTGCCAAATCTTAGCAATCTAATGAAAGCTCATTCTTACCATCAACTCTGCACAAATATTCATTGCATCCAATTGGCTGTTCGCTAAGCCCTGCTGGCTTTTGTTACTGTCGCTAACTGAAATGATAACTGTCTCTAGCAGATTCTATCAGGTTAAACTAGCTCGGTTTAAGATGACAACCATGCACAAGCAGTCCTAATGAGTCCTTGATGCCAACATATATGATATTATGCTAAAAGACTGATTCTAAAGCTAACAGGTCAGTTAAATACGTTGGTATCCTTACCAAGTTGTGATACATGCAGAAAACACTATGAAGAAACAGCATTGCTCTGGTACTGCAACGTAGAGCGAGCTAGTCTTACTATTTTAAGTATGGTAGAGACAAATATCAGACTATTATCTTGGTTAAACATAAACCTGCATACTGAGACAAGCAAGACAGAGGCTGGATTCATCATATTTACAGTTTACGAGAGAAAGCTATTAGGACAAGAACAAACCGAAGTGTTTGGTGGACATAACACCATCTCCTATTACAGGAGAGCAAACTGCTCCAAATCCAATAAAAAAAGCAGGACATGACTGCTAATGTTTCCCCACAATCCAGCTTCCGTAATACACACTGGATGTACAACTGTGAACAGGGTTTTTTTTTTTTTTATTTTAAAAAATCTGTAGCCCTACAAAATGTCGTTAGCTAGCTATGTGCAACTCCACCTTAGATATAAAGCTCTACTGTCGGCAGAAGGCTAGTTCACCAGGCATGCCAACAACCGCAGCTTAGTTTTCACATGTTTGGTTATGTGTTTTTGGTCTTTAAAAGGCTAAAAGTGCTCCAAACTATTTTATATGCCTTGTATCTCTCTTACTACGGCCTCATGCACACAACCTGGACAATCAGTGTTAGCGGAGGGGTTTTGCCGAATGGCCACTTCACATATTGGCTTGTCAGCCTCTCTAACCTACAGGCTCTCTGCACTTGCTTACTTTCAGCACTAGCATCTGCATGCTCAGCGACAAACAGTGTCATCCTGTGAGCTTCCACAGAACATCGCCTTCACTTGGAGTCGAACAAAGTAAAAAAACTGTAACCATCATGCTGACTCAGACCTGGTTAATACTTCCAATGGTGCATGACGGCCACATGACCGCGCCTCCGCCCTGATGTTACAGGACTCAGGAGGTGGACTCTTTATGCTTGTGTCTCATCCTTACCTGGAATATTAGCTCATTTGTGTGAGTGATTAAAAAGCTCCTGCCATTCATGTATGATTAATGGGGAATTCTCTGTCTCCTTCCTCTTTTGTCTCTTGCTTGCATTTGGCTCATGAGTACCTGTCTTTACATGCCCGCAGTGTAACATCATGTGTACTTTCCGGAAATAGACAAAACACCCTGACAGCAGGATTGCAAAACTAAACACAGTTGCAAATTACCAGAAGTGCTTCACCCTGAATGCAGGCTCTGTCAGCATCTGAGACAGTAAACCTTGCAGACACTTCTGTGGGACAGTGTGTGGTAAAGCGTCTTTCTCAATCACTCTGTGTGAAGCAGCAAATAAAAGGACAAAGAAACTATTGTCCTGTCTACCTTGTTGTGTTCATACTTGTAGGGGATCTGTAATGTGTTCATGGCCTGGATCATGGCCTGCATGGCTGTGAAGATGTTCTGGTAGACCAGCCTGGTGAAGCCTCTCTTGTCCTCGTCAGAGTATCCACGGCCATGGATGATCCTCATCTGCTTAATGAAAGTGCTCTTCCCACTTTCACCAGTTCCTAGACACCAACAGTAAAAAGCATTACTGCACACACGTATTGATTTAAAGGATAAGACTGACGTTATCCTACAGTTTATTTATTGTCAAGTCCCATTAAGAGACCAAAACCAGCAGAATGTCAGTCAGTCTCTCAATACTTAATGATTTTCCTACACTGTCTGTAGCACTTAGTCCTGTAATTATTAAAAAAACAACTCACTAATGTATTGCTTATTTTCTTTAAGAAAAAAAGCCAATCATTTCCTAGCAAACATTATTCAAACAAGAGTAAATGGTGTATTTGTTGGGGACTATTTTCATCTCATTCACTCATTCAAACAGTTGGAGAAAGCTTTACAGGAAATAGTACGCCATTTTACAATGTAATTTTGAACATTTAAAAGAACTTTTCAAAAATAGCGGACAAATACACTGAAAGGTTTACATTCGACATGATGCTCTGGTGCTGTGCAGTTTAAAATTCAAGACTTCTTTTTAAAGCATGTGGTCATTGTTTAGGGAGCACCGAAGCTACACATCTGACTTTTGAACCGACAAGGGTGGTTATAAATTGAGAATGAGCAAATCATTTATGATAGCAGAATAATCATACCGGACCTGTCTGCTTTAAGATTACTCACAGCATTGTTGATGCATCCTCTGTCAAGTCACACAAACAGAATGTGGCCTCACACGAGGACACAGCTTTTACATACTTATTTACCAGTAGGGACTAATATTCACCTATGCAATATTTAGTTATAATTAGATGCGGAAGCACATTTACTGTACTTGAGTACAGTTTTGAGTTCCTTGTAATTTAATCTGTAATCTGTATTTTCTGCTACTTTGTACTTCTATGACATTACTATGCTGAGAAAAATATTGTTCTTTATTGTTCTCATGCTCACAGAAGTAAAAGTATCTACTATTTATATAATAAGTACTTCAATATCATTGTATTGGTTTTTATTTTTTTACTGGAGTGAAGGACCTGAATAGTTCTCCTATCACTGCTGTTGGGTAGTTACCGTTACTGATATTTTACAGATAAAATCTTGATCTAGTAGTAAATATAACAGTGAATATAAATGCAGTGGAGTAAAGAGTACAACATTTCTATTTGTAGTGGTGTAGAAGCATAAAGTAACAGAAATATAACAGAAACATTTGAATGCTATGTTGTCACAGTATACTATCTTATTAACTAAGGAGAAGAACTGATTGCTTCCTCCACCACTATTCACAGCCTACCAGACAAGTACTTCACACAGACTCAGCTCAGGTCCCTCACCGAGCAGGAGCAGCTTGTATTCCCGTCGGGCGTCCCTCTTGTCCCGGCGGAGCTGCCTCTCAATCTCATCGTTGATCCTGCGAGCCTCTTTGGCCTCCGGGCTGAGGCAGCAAGCCCCCACGTAGCTCAGAGTCATGACTCCTGGACAACACTTCCCCTTCCAAGGCACACACACACACACATATGCATAATGTTGGTTAAACAGGAAGCCCCCAGTGTCACTACATCAGTATGTCTGGATGAACCCCTCCAGAGCCCCCGCTCCGTACGCCAGAACAAGAGTTCTCCTGAGCTGGAAACAAGGCTTAACTGATAGAAAATTAAAGGAAGTACCGTCGTTCTTCTCATTGCTGTTTGGATCGCCTCTCCTGTGGGGAGGAAATTAAGTTTGTACAAGAAGTTCAAAGTGAGAAGTTGCGAGCCTTTACCCCTAGTAGCTGTTCTCTGGGCGTGGTGGGCTGAATATGGCGGAGTTTCACTTCATAGCGCTCCAAAAGAACACACTAAGTGGTGAAAGTCATCCTCCGGGGAACACACAGGGATGCTCACGCCACGTTTTCTGCCTTGGCTGCGGGAGAAGCTCGGTGTTTTCCTCCCCTGCTCCAAGGTTTTGTTTATCCTGGTGTAGATCCAGTGGTCGAGCATGTGACAGAGGGCTGAGCTCTGATGGGAAATCGTGTGGGCTCTCACTATTATTACATTATGGGAACTAATTTCCGGTGTGAAGTAGTAAACTACGGATGCATGTGACAGTTAGAGGAACGGGCGGACACGCTTCACCTTCACAGGAAACCAATAATGACCAATACATTTACAAGACGTGCGTTTCTTCTCTTTGAATAACAAGCACACACTTTGTGAGCACAGACTTTATTTACTCAACACCTGCAGGTACTACAGATAACCAGACAGAGATACAGATATGACCGGACAGAAAACACCACTCATGGACTCACAGAGCTGTACTCCTCACACCAAACTGCTTCTTAAAAAAACAAACTAAACAATTAAAAATGATTCCAAACTGTCAAAATAAGGTTGTATTACAGCGAGTCCATTTGGGGTGAGTGGCAGAAAATAAATCAAATATATATAAAGAGAGGGAGGGGGGAAAGATGAGCAAACCCTTTTTATGGTGCCATCTCCTTTCATGGAAGTAGAAAGTATTCTGGGCCTTTTTCACCACTCTTTTGTGAAATCACTCTATGTAAACACACACACACACACACACACACACACACACACACACACACTTTATACAGCTCCTTGTCTTTCAATGAAACAAAAATTCTTAAAATTCTCTTTTTGCTATGTCACACTGGCACATTTATCCCATCTTAAAGCAACAGTATGACATTTCGGGAAATAAGCCAATTCAATTTATGAGTTAGCATTTAGATGAGAGCATTAAACTCATTAATTATGCAAAATAATGTCCACTAATTGTAGAGCTTGGGTAACTGTTGCTAGCCACCGCTTAGCTTAGCACAAAGCCAGGAAATGGAGGGAAACAGCTAGCCAGGCTCTGCTAATGGACAACCTACAGTCACAGCACCGAAACGCTCTCTAATTATTAACAAGTTATATCTGCTTTGTTTATATCTCCTTTGTTTAAATTCGTATACAAAACTGAATATAAAAGCAAGAATCTGTCAGGAGGCAGGTTACCGCTGGGACTCTTTCTTGGCTTGGAGCAGTTGTGTGAAACTAGGAGAGACTCCAGGAAGTTAATGCTCAGAGGTAGCTAGCTAGTTACATAAACGCCTATAAAACGGCAAATGCTCTCTTATGCAATTTGGTTTTAAACAATTGAGACAAAGTGCTGACTAGCGAGAGTACGAGGTTGTGGTTACTTTGTGGCTTTTGTTGCCATTAGATACAGCTCAAGCCATTTCCCCCATTTCCAGTCTTGTGCTAAGCTAACCGGCTAGCGCTTCATATTTAGCATACTGACAAAAGAGTGGTATTGATATCGAGTAGTATCCAGAAATTAATATCAGCGGTGAGAGTCTGGAGAGATGAATAATAATTATTTAAACATAAGATATAAAAGACACTTAGCCAGAACAAGAATAAGCATTTTTCCCAAAATGTCAAACTACTCAATTAAAGCCCATCTTACAAAAAGCACTTTGTTTGACACTGGGGAAGGGTTGTTGGATGTTGTATAAAAAATCAATGTCTATTTAAATGGTTTAACCATTCCAAGACCATGCATCTTCATTTGAAGAGTGTGCTTCAACATTTTTGGAGGGGGGGGGGCGAAAAACAATCACATAATGTTCCTTACAAAAAGATTACATTCTGCATGCTGTACTGAAATGAAGGAGATAAAGGCCAGGGGCAGCTCACAACACCTATCACACAGATGAGTTTACTCCAATGACGGCACGAGAACCTCCTAAAAAATAATTACACCAGCACAGAAACATGTCTTTGACTCCTTGTTTGCTGTTTGACAGCTTAAGATTTTTTGTTAAAACTCCTCAAAATAAAGATTGTGACTTTTATATAGATGGTGTGGTGTGTGATAGTGAGGGAAGGGGACACATCTACCCAAAGCAGAGGAATGTAGGGCTCTGAATAGAAGGAGCAAACAGTATGGCAGCATGGCTTCAATCTTCTTCACTTCCTTCTTCCTAGAAGAACCGACCAGAGTACTGCCTCACACTGAAATAAGAGACAGATAAAAAGGTAAGGACATTTCATGACAACATTAAGAATATTTATTTGGACAGGACCCTGACATGGGCCACAGGCTGCTAATGCTGGATGTTGCAAACTGTGAGACATATTTCATATGGAGCACAATTGTAAGTTGTAAAAAGTATGCCAAGGTCAAGGCTGAAAATAAATTATGTCTGCAAGAAGCAAAGACTGCTGAGACCAGCTTAGCCATTTAGTGATTGGAGGGGGAAAGGAAGTGTCTGTGAACTGAAAAGCTCTTTGAGATGAAATACTGGTGTAGGGAAAAAAAAAAGCATCCTTATGTTCTGGCATAATGTGCAAAATTTGAACATTTATCGAAGGCAGTAAAACACTGACTTCAGTAAAACGTCAGGTTTGCACATAAGTTAAGTTAGGACTGCCAGTAATGATTGTTTCCATCATTGATTAATCTTCCAATTACTTATTTGATAGATTGTTTTGTCTATAAAATGACACAAAATAATAAAAAAATGCCCCATATCATTATCCAGACGCGCGATAGGATACAGACAAAGAACCTCTTGCCTCACAGCAAGAATGTTCTGTGTACAAACCCACTAGCTGTGCCTGCGTGGGCCTCTTCCCACAATCCATAGCCATGCGGTTCAGGCTAATCTTAAACTGCCTGTAGGTGTGAGTGTGTCAGGCCTGAGATTAACTGGTGACCTGTTCAGGTTGTAGCTGGGATTGGTTCCAGCCCCCTGCAACCCTCTAAGGATAAGTGGTATAGATAATGGATGGATAATATCATAGAGCCCAAGGTGACATCTTTAAAGTGTTTGTTTTCTCAGCCCAAAACTACCCAAAGTAATTCAGTTTACGGTTTAAAGTCAGAACAGTGAAAAGCAGCAAATTCTTACAAATGAACAAAATGGTTGCAGATCAGTTTTCTGTCCATCAATGGACCGATTAGTCTAATCGTTGTATGGAGTATTAGACAAAATTAGAACCAGTCTGTCTGGTGTTTAGTTTTACAGTTATTTATCTTGACTGACTTATAGACCAAAAATTAAGGAATTACTCCAGAAGTATAACTAATAATAAAAGCAGTACATGGTGAGTGCAACTATGGTGCATTGCACAAACTTATATATTATATGTAGTTTATTACTACGTCTGTGGGGGTGCTTCGCTTGGCTGCAAGAAAGATTCACCCTTAGGGGAACTTAAGTTAACTATTAAACTTAGATAGTGTTGATTTGCACCCAGGAGTGGATGTGCCTATAGGCCAGAGGAGACCAGACTGCTCCACTGAGATGATTAGGAGCTTTTTGGGGAATCACATGTGCACGTGCCTGTTCTGCAGCAGGTACTGGGCGTTCTGGATCTGGTCCTGTGTCCCTGTGATGGTGATGATGCGGTCCTCAGAGCCCTCTAGTGGTTCATCAATCTTGATGGATGCCCCAGACTCGTGGCGGATCTGCTTGATCCTCTGGCCGCCCTTACCGATGATGGAGCCAGCCAGCTGCAAAGCAACCACACAAGCCAATTGAAAAAGGAGAAGTGAAGTGTCTTTTCTGCCGTTGTTTAATGCAAGAATAATGCTTTTTGAGAGTGAACAGATATCCTACTTACATCTTTTGGGATGGTGACTTGTGTTGTGATGACAGGGCCTCCAATATCACTATATGAGCCTCTCCCACCTACGGCAGGATGTGAGACAGAGCATTTCAGGGGCATTACAACTACTATGGCCATTACAAAATCATAACATGCAGCAGGAAGAAACCCTTTAGGTTAGGAAACAAGACATCGGGACAATAATAATCCATCCCAACTCACCGGACTGAAAGTGCTCCCAGGAAGAATTGTTGTCTTTGAAAACATTGAAAAGGAAACAAGAAAGTGAAAAATGAAAACACACCACAGGGACAAAGACAAGAGATAGTGTGATAGTAAAGAGGCAACACAGGAAATGGGACAAATGGGGTTTCCTTCTATGTGCTCCAATATGTTAAAGGAAAAGAGTGAACTTTTTTTAAATTGACAAGCTTTAAACAAATCTTGGTTTATCATCCAAAAGATTCAGAAAAGAAGAGTATTATGCAATGAAATCTTATAATCATCCATTCTGTGGTCAAATTAACTGAGTCAGTCAGTCAGTCAGCCAAAACTGAACCAGGACACCACTCAGCAGAACAAGTGGTAATCAGCTGTTAGACATTTGGTATTAACCATTAACATTTACTTTTATGTTCACTTTTTAGAGGTTAAAAAGCTTATTACAGAAACCTAAAGCTTACTGGGAAAACAATTTGATGTTGTTCTGCCAAGTCCACTTTTATGGTGCCTATTATGTTCCATTTTTTGACACTCTGAGGTGTTAATTCAATCATGTGTTTTAGCCCTGAAGTCATAATAGGTGGTGTTGTTATATTGAAGTATCTCTAATATTAGAAACACCTCAATATAATGTAGTCTAGTACAACACCACCTTTAACTATGACCTCAGTAATAAACAGTTGAAAGTAAGTAAGTTGAATTTACACAATTTTGACAGCGTTAGATTCCACAGGTGTACCTAACAAAGTGGACACTGGGCATATGATCTAAATGTAGATCTGAAAACCAATAACACAGCCTATGTGGTTGCTCCCAGATAAAATGTCTAAAATAAACAAAAATAAGTCTTTCTCGTGAAAAAACTGTAAATCTGTGCTGGATTTACATAAACATCAATACTCACCATATCCGCCTCCACTCTGCATATCAGGATCGAGAAAAAACAAGATCGACAAAACTGTTTTAATGACACAACAGTGACTGTGTGCGATCAGAGCCTTTTTAAGTTTTAAGCATTAATAAAAGAATCCCACACACCCTATCCATCATACATTATATTATATAGTAGGACCATTTTTGTACCCAGAACTGTCTGAATTATCTGAGATAAGGATTCAGCAAGGTACTGGAAAAGTTCCACAAGGATCTGAGTCTGTGCCGATTCCACAGCATTACGCAGTCCCTGCACATTTTTCAGTGACATTCATGCTTCAAATATCCCATTCCACTTTATCTGAAGAGTACATTTTTTGTTTGAAATCTGAGGCCTGCAGGCCACTGAAACAGTCTGAAGTTACCATCCTGAGATGATTCGTGTTTAGTAAATAATTATTTATAAATAATTTTAAAAAAACCTACCCATGACAATAACTGGTGTAATATGATTGTGTAATATGCACACACAACATTTCTCAATTTCATTTCACACAGCACCTGAAAATTAGACAGTTGAGCCCAACATGGACGATTTATTGGCAAGAGGTATGTTGGTGTGTGCCATCTGCAGGCAAGAGCAAGAACAGCTTCTTCACTTGTGACATTCACAGGCATGACAATGTTTTTCCAATTTTCTACATCGCCATCGGAAAAACATCGTCTGGTCTGACGAAATTCGTTATGTGCAGCGACATGCTGATGGTAGTGTCACAATAACTAAATGAATCCATAGATCCATCCTAACTTATGTCAACAGGTCAGGCTGGTGGTGGCTGGTGGTGGCTGATGGTGGTGTGGGGGCCATTTCTTGCCTCACATTAGGCCACTTAATACCAATTAAACATCACTTAAATGCTGCAGACTACCCCATTATTGTTGCGGACCATGTACATCCATTTATGGCCATAGCCTACCCATCTACTAACAGCTACTTCCAGCAGGATAACACACACAAAGCACACCTCATCACGTCAGAGTACTGCCTCACATCAATGTCCAACAGAGGGCCTTTGGGATGTGGTGGTACAGGAGTGATGCTATCATGTCAACATGGCACCAGAATCACTGTGGAATGTGTGCAGTACCTTGATGAAGACATGCCATGAAGACAGCAGACTGTTGGACAAAGAGGTGTCCCACACAGTATTAGATTGGTGTACCCAATAAAGGGACCACTTAAGTGTATTTCTGCTGAGAAGACTGTACAGCCCACACAGCTCTCAGACTGATAGGGGCTCTAAATAGATTTTTAGTTCTAAGATAAAACAGCCCGGGATGGGATACAGAAGCCATAAGGACAATAAACTAATATACAATGTAAGACAAAAGCTGGAAAAGGAAGATATGTCACTGGTGGCGACTCAGACATTTCCCAGTTTCAAGTTTCAGGAAACTTGAAATTAGGTCAAAATACGAAACTCATTTAGTGGTGATCTTTTTTAAGCAAAATGATTGAGGAACAATCTGGGATATTACTTTTTAGCAGTGTCATTGTTCATATTTAGGACATTTAAATGCAAATTAATAACTTGCCTTAACCCCATTAAGCCTCTGACTATTCAGATTGTTGTCTTAATTAGAGCAAGGTCATACCCTAAATAAATACAAGTGAAAATTTGTACAAAGTATGTAAACACTTTGCAGCCTTTTTCATTACCAGATGTACTTAAAGCTTTTAGACAATAAATAAATAAAATAAGCGTCTTTTATTTTCAATCTTCTTTTTATTAAGTCATTATTTTTCATCTCTTGAGACTCTCACTGCTGATATTCATTTGCATTTTGGTAAGAAAGAAGACACTTGTCTGACATTTATTCTGTTCTCAAGCAGACCATGTTTTCCCTTAATCTCTCATGAATTAACTGACATCAATTGTCATTTATTTGATCAAATGTATTCTTTGCCTTCTTATTAAAACAAAATTTGCTTGCAGCTAAGACCTGAAAGGGAACCTGTTAAGGAATTGCCTTGGTTTCAGCTCAAGTTCATTTGCTAGCCTGGTGGATCTCTGGACTACGTACTCAGCTGCTCTGTGGTAACCAAGGAGACAACTGTTGCCAGGCAACAACAGGCCTAGATCAGTGTGCATACACAGTGAAAAAGCAGCACAGTGTCCATGCCTCCGTGCTTGTACTACACTCAGAAATGAGGAATCCCAATAACCTAATCTGAAACATAATTCATAAACACCTACTTCACACAACTAGGAAGCTACGAGCGAACAGCCTTGGATTACACCCGAACCTGTACACTTAGACGGCACTCACCATGCTGTCATAACGGTCTCCTCTGCCTCTTCTGTCACTACAGACAAAAAGGTATGCATTAATATGGTTTCTCTACTTTAGAGGACACTTAACACTACAGTACCAAGCAGGTCAGCACTGTTAGATTGGTATTTAGAAAGTTGTGTGTGAAAGGACATGCAGACTCTACAGACGACCTGTGATCAGACTCTGAATCAGGGCTGGTGGGTTAACATGCTGCTACTGAGCAACTTTCACCGACATGTCGCTCTGCTTTCGAGAGAAATGAAACTGTTGACAATCCTACTGCGCATTCACCTTGGTCTGTCGTCCATGCTGCCATGATAGCTGCCATGTGAGAATCTGTCTCCCCTACAAACAATGACAGACAGAAAATGTGTTGGAAAAACAAAATCTCTCACTGCAAATGAAATCTCGGACGGTTGCTAAGATGTGAGGAGGTTTCACACCTGCAGTTTGGTTCATTTGGTGTGGATCAAGGAAAAACTCACATGCTGCCTTTTACACACTTAAACACCAAATTTTTACAAACCAGCCAAGAGCCGTAAGCATTAAATCATACGGGTGGACGGGTCCGGCATCATCGCTGCTATGTGGATCCACATGGGGAAATAAAATTCCTAAAGCACCAGAGTCTGCTTAAGAAGCAGACAGAGACCCTTCTGTTTAGACAGTCTCAGCCTGGCTATTTAGTCCACACCAGACTGGCAGCTTTCACATCAGCCAAAACAAACCAAACGATGAGCCAAACGCACCAGTTTGTTCTGACAAACGAAACAGGTTAGGTATGACAGCACGCACAGTAATGTCGCTTTTCCACTAGCACCAACCTTTATGGTTTTCCATTAGGTGATATTACCTGGTACCCTGGCAACAGCGACCGTGCATTTTTATTATTTCTGTGAACGAGGTAAATGGCTACACGCAAACCAAACACTCCATGTCCTTAGTTTTGTTGTGTTTGTGCTGCATACAAATTACGCCACTGGAGTTTCGGGCCGCTTTGCAATGACGCCCCCACCCACTTTGAGGTGGTACGCAATTGTAATGGAAAACGACCCAAACCGAGGCGAGTAGTGCTAAAACTGTGTAATGGAAAAGCGCCATAAGTGGGCCCCTCCTCACCCTCCTCTCGGCGGTGGTGGCGGTGGAAGAGGCAGGTTACGCGCTCGGCTGCCCCCTCGTCCACCTCTGCTCAGCGGTGGTGGAGGGCCCCGACGGGGGCTCATGTCGTCGTAGTCCCTTCTGGAGGGAGGCATGGGTCGGTTGCCACGAACAGGGGGCATGCGCTCAAAGCCCCCACGCACACGGATGGGGAAGCCACCAATGGGCCGCCTGCCTCTCTCCTCGAATAACATGGTAAAGCCACCATAGTCGTATGTCTCATCGTAGAAATTAGGGTCATACGGTTGGGCACGACCTTTGATTGGTGCCTGCAAAGTGAAGTATAAGGAAATTAAGGAGAAAAGATAGTATAAGACTGCCCTGTTTTCACACAACTCTGAACATTTATAGCTGTTTATTTTTTAAGTAACAAAATTATGGACAGTCTTAGAACTATCCTCAGATGAAACACATGACTCAGAGATGTAAGCTTACCTCCGACACCAGCTCCATGATAACTTTTATACATTCAATGACACGTTCTGGCTTTCCTCCCACCAAGACGACTCTGTCAGTGGAGTGTGGACAGCACTCCTGGAACAACTTGATGGTGGTCTGGGTGTTCTAGTGCACAGAAACATGAATCTATTAGACTTATAGCCAGACAATACCATTTACTTTTCATTGCTTTGCTAGTAAACTACCCAAAAACACCAGCAAAAAAAGTACTGCTTTCATACATGAATGTGATGCCAGTATTACTTAAACTACTTCAACTTATAAAATACAAGTAACAATTATGATTTTGACAGTTAATTTCAAGGCTAACTGTTGGTGCACAGCATTAAGGCAACAAGGCTCGTACTAATCTAGACTCTGTCCTACCTCTCTCAGCTCCTTTATCTTTGCACCTTTTACCCCGATGATGCCCCCTGCCAAGCTCTGATGGATCAGCAGGCGAAGCTCAGAGTCAAAATCAATCCCACTGTAATGCTGGTACTACAGAAACACAAAGTAAGATTAGTCATGTCAGTAGGTCCAGAGACTCCTCCCACTGTTGACTAACAAAGCATTCCTGCAATTAGATACTCTATGATGTGAAAACAAAGATGGGCAGTCTAAAAAAGTTAGGGGTCGAAAGACTGAGCTCATTACAAAGACCAAAGCTCAACTGAGTAGATGGAAAAATCACCAAAAAACAACAAAATTTGTCCATAACTGTCAGGTTTGGTCGGATCAGGTTTTAAAGACGCTGCTATGATCTGGATACGAGTGACCTGTGGATTTATATTGCTAGTGGTACTCACCAATACATATTTTGCGTATGCTTGAGTCCTAGCAAATGCATTGAATGCTTTACTTTCCTCATTAAACAATTGCAAAAATGTATATGTATATATATATATATATATGTGTGTGTGTGTGTGTGTATGTGTATGTATATGTATATATTTTGAATCTCGCCTTGTTTACATCCATGTTAGCAGGCTAGCTGTCTTCTTCTTCACTGCATTTGTGGGAAGTTTGCTACATTTGTTAGTGCCTTCCCACCAAGTGTCAGTGATCGGAACAGTGTAAAACCAAAGGGAGAGTGTGAATTGCATGCTCATGTGTCCTTGTGCTGCACAGGGTAGCTTGAAGGCTTGTGCAGGACTCCATTATAAAGTGAATTTCAAAATCTGCATATTTATGACCAAATTCTATTAATTCCCAACAGGCAACATATTTCAAACGGCAATGTCATCAATCATCCCGGACTGCCCTCTGTGCATGTACACATAATTAACAAGGTAATTAACATGGTGGCTTACCTCCTCTAGAGTTGGTATGATTTTCAGCAGAATTTCTCCAATGGTGTCGATGCTGGCGTTCACGCTGAGGATCCTGTCAGGAACCATTTTGGCCAGAAGGAAGCAAGGCATTACATGAGGGGCAAAGACTGGAACGCAAAGCAAATCCTGACTGGAAGTACATGAGAAGCAGTCCAGCAAACAGATACGGACAAACTTACGAAAAGTTGCAAACTAAAACGGAAAAATTAAGACTGCTGTATACTATGCACAATTATAACATTTCCCCGACAGACTGATTAAATAAGCAGCTGACATGCACTCAATCTAATATTATTTTCAAAGTAAGAGAAGCTTCAGGAGGATGGGCAGCTTCAGAACGGCTCAAATTAACGTGGCCACACAAACTTGGGGTGGAGGTGGGGGTTGAAAGACAGAAAGAGGGAGAGAAAGAGAAAGAGAGAGAGTGAGATCTTCAATTACCATCCCACCACCAGAAAGCTGGGGAAAAGAAACATAAACTGAAACAATAGCTTGGAATGACAACTGAGCCACCAGCACACCTTCTCATTGGGGAAGAGGGGAGAGGTGGGGAGGAGGAGGCTTAGGGCTGAGGTGAAGAGGAGACGAGGTGGGCAGTAGAAAAGAGTAACAGAGCAGAGGGGGTTGAAGTGGGGAGGGAAATGCGAGTGGTTACCAACTACTTTGTGGCACAGGACAGGAGCAGGGGTGGAGGGGTTTGGGGTGGGGGGTTATGAGAGGTTTGGCAGGCAGCTCTGATCTGATGTGGCCTGAGAGAAATTTAACAGAAGGGATGCAGCACAATGAAATAAAGAGACGACATTAATGAGTGACAGAGTGGGGGGGGGGGGCAGAGCTTCCAGACAAGAGCCAGCGCTCTCTCAGAAATCATGGACAGTGATGCTGAAAACAGTGGGGGAGGCGGGGGAGGGGGGAGGGCGGAGGTAAGGGGGCCAGGTGGGCCGCAGAGGACAGAGCGAGAAAAAGATGTCTGCTTTCCACAAGTTTCATGGCAAAATTAAACATCACAGCGAGGAAAAACAACATCCAACAGCTGTGTTTCTACCATTTAGTACCAACTACTTGGTAGTGGGTTGTCAGTGATTCTCTGCATGGACAATACACTGTAATGACAAAAAGTCCAACTCAATGGAGATGCTTTAAAATGGACAGAAAAATCAAAGGGAACAATACACGTCTCTTACAAGTGGAGAAGGGGGGTGTTTGGGGGAGGAGGGGGGAGTATACTGTCATGTATATAAAAATGTTAAAATGAAACAGAAGGCAGGTTATCAAAGACATGTGTTTCACTGTTCTAATCAGGCAGTGAGGCAATAACTGGTGGGACATACCGCTCTGGGCCACTGCTGTCTGGGACTGATACACTGGCATTGTACTGCATGGGCCGAGGTGGTGGTGGTGGTGGTTGTGGTGGTGGTTGTGGTGGAGGAGGTTGGCATTGGGCGGGGGCATTCAATCACAAGATGTCAAGTTAGGCGCCCGTTTAAGGAGGGGCACGGATTATGGGCGGGGCCAACCGGGAGTGTCAGGTGGGCGAGCGGGCGTTCAGGGGCGGGCGGAGGTTGGGCCAGCGTCAAGGTGGGCAACGCAGGAGGGGCATGTCGATCCAGTACATGGGCAACGGAGGAAGGTGGCCAAAAATAAAAACAAAAAAGTAAAGGAGAAGGGAAGAGGGGGAGAAGGAATACATTTTAATTGAATACACGCTACACTTTGACCCAAAAGTGAAATGAGAGACTTGAAACTGTGGTGAGTGAAGAAGAACAGGAAGTGTGACCTGGACCAAGATAAGAATGAAAAAAAAAGCACTAGAAAGATTTACATCCCTGGAAAAAAATGACTTCTACATCCACTCAGGCTTTCAGGCACCTGTTGTCACTTCAAGGTCAAGCATGGCTTCAACACTGTGAGGGGAACTGGAGGAAGGCTGGAACCAAAATCCAACAGATCTGCCAAACAAAGCCTTCCTTGTCTGTCCACATGAGCCGACTTTGTTTCACTGTTACAGAAAAGTAACCTTTGACTAACGGTGCATGTCAATTATTTATGCCGAATGATTCAAACCTGCTGATGAGAAAATTGGTCTGTTTCTGTGGGAACTGAATGAATGAGGGGTTTGGATTAATTGGAGTTTAGTTGTGAGTCCTTAAATTTAAATTTTCTCCTCAGCTGCAGAAATGTTGGCCACATTTTTTCTGTTTACTCACGTCTGTGCGTAGGGCTTTTATGTTCTTGCCACCCTTTCCAATAACAGCACCGGCATTCTGTGAAGAAAAAGAGGGTTTTCCTTACAACTAATTCGCTTTTATTTTTGCTTCCCTAATAAAATGATTAAGGAAAAGGAATATTTCACTATATTAAAAAAAAAACAGCAGTGTGGCCCAGCAGCCGACTCTTTACTTTGCTCTGAAGCAGCACGCGCAGCTCCACCATCTCATCTGCATTGCGAGAACGTTTGAAGGCCTGCTCCTCATCCATGTCCTCAGCTGGGCGTTTACCTGCAAGGGAGGACAATTCAGGTCAAGTCTGAGCCAAGCACTCAATCTGTACAACGTCTTCATCGGTTACAACACACATAATGGGTAATAACTCTAACGCCACACTGTGGAATTTCTAGTATTCATTTTCCATATTTTACTAGGATTATTTACCAGGATTAATACACTTCACTAAAAGCAAAATCTTGCTAATACGCTTCTAAAATCACACCGTGATACTAGGACAAGAATGCCAAAGGGGAACAAGTCATCACTAATAAACACAGCCACTGAAGGATTAATGGAAGTGATAAAAATATAAATACATGGCAATTGCTAGGTCCTAGTATGTTCCACCCCAAGAATGGGTTTCATTCAACAGCCAACTGTATCCTGGAGTATGTCCAGCACCACCATGTACCCTTCCTGGATTAAAACACATGCAGATCTGCTCAGGACCCACAGAACAGCAGTATCTTGGACAGGAGAATCCCTCAACCATCTGACATGTCCACATGCTATGTAGTATCAGCCAGAAATGCTCACTTTTTCCCTTTTTTCCTCCCATGAGTGAACTAATTAGCCAGTATATCCTCACTCTGTATTTCAGACAGGCTGTAACACTGCACAGGCTCAGTTCACTCTCTACTTAATGCACAGGCTCATTCATACTGTTTACATTACAGTAATGCATGGCTGGGTATTTTTTGTCAAGATGAAGACGTGTATGATCTTACCATTGGTGTCAGTGTTGCTGAATGTGATGTCGTCGTCTTGCTGTTCGTCGATTTTAACCTCCATTGTTTTGCACCTGCAGTGGAATGCAAACGGGCTCCTCTCCCTGGATCTGCTAAACAGGAGGGGGGGGCAATAATACAATCAGCCTGGCTGTATAGGGTCCATGCAAAGATGCATCTTAGTAGATATTCTGCATTGGGCTGCACAGTTATGAGTTAAACTGTCTCTCGTAATTGATTTTTTTGCCCTGTAATGGGTCAGCAAAGAGCAAAAAATGACCATCACATGTTCCCGTAGCCTAATGTCTTGCTTTGTCCATTAACAGTCTAAAATCAGAAGAAATTAACTACCACATGAAAAGAGGAAATGCAGAAAATCCTTACAAATTAAGAACTGGAAACAAAATGTTAAGCCTAATAAATGACAGAAAAATTAATCGATTGACGAAGTAGTTGAAGATTATTTTCCTGTTGATCAACCAATAACTGTCAAGTGGGGCTAGTGAATGCAATTCATATGAAGCCACAAGTCAAGTGTTCATGATTAAGTGAGAATCTAGGGCTCAAAAAAGTCCCAAATTCCTCGTATAATAAGCCTGCATGAGCTGTGCTCTACGCATGCAGCCCTCCTACGTGCACTGCCCACTGTTGCTAGAAAGACACTGCAAAAGCAGGCTGCACTCCAGCGAGCATCCCTCCTGTACTGAGGCCTTGCTAAGTTATAGGAATACGCTGGTCAACGCCTACATAGTTCAGGAATTAGCAGCTCCCATTTTAACCAGCGTGGGTATATGAAGAGCACCCACAGCTAGCCCTCCAACACACATATAAACACATATTAGACGCGTATGGAGAAAGCTAATCACGCACTGTAACTTCTTATATCGAGCCTTTAATATTTTATCTCCAACTCCAACACAGCTACCAGGGGGAAAGTGTACCTAAAGGAAACTGCGCAATTCCTCACACATGAAAAGGAAAACACGTCTGTCAGCTGACCTGTCCGCCTGCAAACAGAAGTTAGCTAACTAGCTCCTTTGCGTTGCGGCTAAGTTGATATGTAAGCTAGCAGCGCTGCTATGCTAACCAGCGGCTTTCTGTGTGTTTTGCGAGGCGTGTCTGCCAGCTTTCAGTGTACACGTTGCGACTGCACAGCACGAACACCGCGGAGAAACCCAGCTACCCTTTTAATGACAGCGGTGAAATCTAATTATATGAATCGTGGCTAACTAACAGGTTAATGGCGCAACGTCAAATGCCGAAGTGACAAAATACAACAGTTGGGAAAACAAACCTGCAGCAAAACCACGTTCACTGCGGTCGTCCACGGTTTCCTCGCCCAGGAACGTGTGCACGTTTTCAGCATGGAGAGGAGACACTGTGGATGAGCTCGATTCGTCGACACTCACCCGGTGGTTTGTTGCATACGTATGTCAAGACAGCACGGGCGAGCGGGGCTAACGCACATTTGCCTAACCGAAAGGAAATGATAGACTCTAATGGCCACGCTGGACAATTTATCAAACTCTCCCTGACAAGTTGGAAGATTGTGGTCCCGGAGCTCAGGTTGGCAGGCAGTTCTTCCCCTCATGTTGCCCACAACCCCGCCCCCCTTCGGGAGACACTTCCATTAAAAACCACTGCCTGGTCGGGTCAGGGTTCTCCTCTCCTGAACTCTGACTGTCGGGTTAGTTTATAGGCGCAGGTACAGGATTCATTTGTATTATTAGATCACTACTGCATTTTCCTGTAAATCTAGCCGGATTTTGAGTACAGCAGGAAGTCAGTTCAATCTGGAAAGGATGTGTGCATTGCTTTTCTAACTTTAATATAGCATTAAACAACTATTTGCTATGTAAACATACAATGGAGTGATCTGAGCAGAGCATGAAGTTACAGTGAATTCAATTCAGCACAGACTGTGTAAAACATTGAAATATCTTATATACAGTCTGATTCAAAGAGGCTTTGTTAGAATGATAATACTGAAATATATATTGCCAAAGCACATTGTACATGTACATTGGTCTGACAAAACAAGATGTTACCTTGAGCTCTGAGGAAATTTTACAGGCATTAATTATCTCAAGAAAATAACGAGTCAATTTACTTATAATGAAAAATTGCTTACTGCAGCTCCACATGCAGCTGCTGTATTTAGTTTTTCCTCTGTAGCTGTTGATCCACACCAGCACATCTTTGGTGCACTGGGGTAAATAAGAGTGACCCCGTTCATCTGAACAACAAGTTCCCTTCACAGTACCAGTGTGCAGCTGCCTGGTCAGAGAAATCCCAGGTTCTGGTACTTGTAACTTTTCCAGTCCGACTCTTGGATGCATAAACCAGCGGTGCACTGCCTCGTGTGCAGGAGGCTCTGAGACGCAGACATTAAACATCACGTATGACTGCCCTAAGGACAAATGTTGGTGGATTTGTCAAAGGACAGCAGGCTTAGCAGCCTTCATTTGTGCTGCTGAGGTGACATATAATGTCGGCATGGAATCATATTTCCCTGTCTTGCCTGCAGTTTCCCTGTGCATACAGTACAGCTGTGTAAATTCTTTCAGCCTTCTGCCATCTGAAGTTGTTGAAATGGGGTCTGATAAAAGTCCTTATTTTATCTTCACAGAGGACGAGCTGAAGAAGATGATGAAGGAGTGGATTGTTAACTAAAAAAAACATGCACCTCAGCAAAAGTAAGTTGAAATGGATTTTTTTTTTATTCATTTTTGCAGTGCACATGGCAGGGAGTGATCTGCCAGGTCAAGATAACCCTGTTATCAGTAACTAAACATGAAACTCTGGATGACGAAAGTGTTTTAACAGTTACTTGAGAGGCAGAACAGCAACAATAAACAGCAAATTATCCAAATGACTTTGAAGTCCTTAATCATTTTTATTTATTTATTTATTTAACCTTTATTTTACCAGGTAAAATCAGTTGAGAATAGTTGAGTTGATGACCTGACCACCTCAGAGTTCAAACTGTCCTCCCAAACAGGTTTATTTCACCCTCGCAATGTTTACTGTAAATGTTAATAAGGGCAACTTCAGTGGGTCAAAGAAAACGGTTGAGTTCGCTATCAAATAAAGCTCATTAATCCTAGATAATGACAAGTTTTAGAAACAGTTTGCTCTGATATGAATACAATTTGTTATTAACAGTGTCCAACAGATTCATTGCTTGTGTTTGCTCAGATAGAGAGGGTAAGAGAGTGCATCCAGTGTTGGTAATCCACTGACTGAGAGAAAGTGGATAGTACAGGATGTAGATCAGTGGGCTGACTCACAGCTGCATCGCTGCATGCAAGGTTCAAGACAAGTCTGCCACCAGCTGGTTCAGGAGGAGGTAGGAGCAGAGATGGAGGAGCTGTTGCAGAGCTGGATAATGCACAAGTGGCAACAAACAAAATGTGCAAGAGAAATGCAGGAGAAATCTCTTGTTCTGACACGTCAGCTCCTCCACAGCCGATCTCACCTCTTTCAACTGGTGCAAAGTTCAAACTCGTGCCCCACATGAGGAACCACCTCAGAGCAGGGACAGAGCATAGTCTAGGCTTAACAATAACATTTAAAAAAGAGATGTTATAAAATCTGATGTAATAAAAAGTGATGCTTTGAATTTCCTAATTTTTCAAAGAAATTGCACATTTCTGTGTGTTTTTTTTAAACTTGAAGTAAAAAAAAAAACACAAACGTTTGTATGCACATACACACACGCACAAATCCACTTTTCTCAGTACAAGATTCACCTTAGTTTTTCTGCAGTGCTAAAAAACAGGCCATGAGATCAGACCTATTCATGCGACATCAGCAGATAAAACAACCACCTCACTGCCCATTTATTGCAAATCAGGAACTTGAATTATGCCCATACTTGATCTATTTTAACCATCCTTTTTCTCGTAGTGTTGTCATGCTCCTTCAGATATAGGCAAGGATCTGTTGCAAAATAAAGAGCTCTCTTCCTTCTCCTATACTCTGAGGTTACCATGGAGACAGATATAATTCAGTTCTTGATGTTTCTCATAAAAAAAAAAAAAGCCTGCGTACATATTTTCATCTGCAACCATAGCGACACTTGACATTGTCAGCGCTATTTGTAAAAAGCAAGTCACCATAGCGACACTAACCATCCAGGCTGTGTCATAGATCATGTGTCCTAGCTGAGTATGCCTCCTCATTATGAGTGAAATTTAGGAATCCACCGGTAAACAAGATTTATTTGACCATTTTGAAGCATATTATCACCTTGATGTTTGGAAGTGCATAGTAACTCTCAGAGGACTGAAAAATAATGGATTTATATGTCATTTCATTTAAGTTTGGGGCAAAAAACTTGTTGCAATTAATGTTTAAATTGTATATAAATAATACACACACACACACACACACACACACATATATATATATATTGTTGGGTGAACACCAACATCAGTACCCTAAAATATTGTTAACAAATTAAAATCAGTTTAAGAGGTCAGAGCTGAAACAAAATGCCACAAATAAAACCTTAACAAAAGATTACACTGGGTTGTATTTTGGTTGTGCCAAATTTAATACAAAAAATACAATATTTCTGACAAAATGCTCTTTGTCAAGAAGAATTGAAAAGAGTATATCATCTTTCCCAGTTCTTGATCATATATCGCCCAGTGATCAGTGATCGGAGTGAGACCCATTTGAAGCTTGCAGACATAGTATAGGTAATTATTTTTCATAGATGCACCCCGTCTTGTGCGTCAACCGTACGTCACACTATAGGCCTAATGGCCAACCGTACAGCAGTGTTGGTGTGGAGAAAAAAAGCGCTGCTTTCATCCAGTGCATGGCTACAGAGTAACTACAACACAAGAGTTTACATCCATATTGTTGTTGTGCCCGCCACAAACAGGGCATTTGACCCACAGTCGGCCCACTCCTGCAGCCTAACGAGACTGCAGCGTGTGCTGTTTCAGCGTTTCATCAAAGTAGTCATTTCCTAAACAAATTCCTACAAATGTAACTTGTCAGAAATGCATCTCCGGGGGGTATCATCGCAACAGTCTCCCCCTTTAAACCCGATCCCAGTGATGGCTGGGGGAGATGCGCTCGTCCTCGGCGATAATCGATAGACGCATGCAGGTAGCCTTCCTCCCTACACACGCAGCATCACCACGCATCCTTACTCCACTGTGCAGCCTCTCTTATTTTCCTCCCCATCACCACACGTATGAGAAATCGCTCGTGGGGGCCATGCCTATTGATCTCTAAACACCTGGAACACCTCATATTTGTTTTACAAGGCAGAGGCGAACAGTCTGTGCCCGAGATAGAGGAGTGAGGCAGCAGCAGCAGCAGCAGCAGCAGCACCAGGACGGACCACTTGACACCTTGCTTCACGACATCGATATGCAGTAGTGTGATACCAGCTCTGCGGAGACGGGAAGGCCAGTCCATGGCATCTTGATATTAAAACCGTGGGCTCTGCGCATTCCTCACCGACGGCGTAGTCTTTTTTTCTCCTGCGGAGTCGAAAGGATTAACTTGGCCAGATAAAGGCGGCGAGGGAAGAAATCTTAACAATAATTCAATTTGAGCAGATTCTGTTTTGGGGGATTCGTGGGATATCACTGGACCTGCGATGGACTCCAGCGCGGGGGAATATGGCATGGCTCGTTTTGGATTGTTTTTGGTTTTGATGGGGCTGTGGAGATTTAACGATGCTTGCCCCGTATCCTGCACTTGCACGATCTCAAGGATTGTTTGTATTGATTCTGTATCGGGGATCGAGGATTTCCCTGTCCTCACATTCGATGACATGGAAAACATCACCGAGATGTAAGTGTATGAAAATGATCGTGCAGACAGCATATGAACTTATTAGGATGCAATGCGTAAAGAACCACCTTCGATCGTAGGTCGCAAAAATACCCAAGGGCTAGGATTATAATACTATTAAGAGTAATAATAAAGGTAATAATAAGACCAGCAGCAATGTTGACAACAGCAGGCCTGATATGATTCCCCCCCACCCCCCCACCCTTGTGGATTACAGCTCAACAGAAATCTGTATTTTGCGCTTAATGTCATACAAAAATTGTGTGATTTGTTCTCATAACCAATGGGTTTGTCAGATCATGTAGCCTAGTATACGTGTGTGCGCGCGTGTGTGTGTATGTGTGGCGGAGATGGGGGTTGCGCGTGCCACTAACGACGATCTTGTGTGTGTGTGTGTGTGTGTGTGTGTGTGTGTGTGTGTGTGTGTATGCGTAATGGTGGTGAGAGTGCGCGTCAGGCTTATTTGGATTAGTCGGTGTCTCCTTTACAAAACAGCTCCAGAGGTAGTGATGGAGTAAATGTTTAGGCCCAGCGCAGCCTCCGAGGTGTTAATTCGGCTTTTTGGGCGGCGGTGTGAAAAAAAAAACCCTCAATATTTCCAAATGACCACATATTTGGCAGATTACACATGAGATCACATGGGTTGTGTACACATGGAGGGAGTTATGTAGCCTTATCTGCGTCAGTGTGTAGGCTTGTGTCGGAGTGTACCTGCTACAACCCTGCACAAGTATACAACTGCATGGCACCCACTGGAGAATGGAGGGGAGACTGGGTGAGTTTTCTGAGACAGACAGACTGGAAATGGGTGTCACTCATCATGAATGTAGTTTACAGGCGTCTACTGTTTTCTTATGAAAATATCATGATTATTTTCTTCATTTTGCAATTAGTAAGTCTTGCTGCAGCCAATAATATGTCCTCAGTTTGTCTTTTGGAGAGTTAAATATGCAATTTTGACCAAAAAATAAGAATAAATCACATTTAAAGCATAATATTAAATTGAAAGAAAACTTGGATGACGAATTTTGGGCTTCATAAATTTGCAAAACTCCAGAAGCAGCACTGACCCTTCAGAAAGATGCTTTAATTTGTGCTAAAGCAGCTTTGTGTTGTTAAAGGTAAAATCCCCATATAAACCATTAAAACTGGAGTCAAGCTGCAGTCATTCTCAGACTGATTGGCGAACACATGCAGGCTAGCACAGGACAACAACTAAGTCTGAAAGCTGTTTTCTGATGCTGTGAAAGGTTTGTTGATTTCAGCAATAATAAGTGAGAGGCTCAAAACATGACTTTTTTATTTATCAGTCAAACTCTTTAATGATATACCTCTAATGAATACAGTGAAAATGGTTTCACCTTAAAATATTTTGTAAAATTTCTGCTTCACACCCTGGAAAATTAAAAAAGTATAGTTAGTGCCTATAAAAAAACAGTTGTTATTTGTGTTTTTACTGTCCAGTAATTATCAGAATAATATCAGCAACACATAATGTCTGCCATTCCAATGTTATTACATTCATTTGCATTATATTGACAATCTAAACTGCTGCAGACCAAATTCCCTCAGTAAAAGAATATGACAGCTGCATCAAATATAAAATGTAGCTGACAGTGTCTACAAAATGAAAAAAAACACTGTCATGGTATTTAGCTTCATAAAAACCACAAACACAGCTGATTCTCTTGCTTCACACTGCCATTGAATCTAACACACCCAAACATAGCGGATGCCCAGTGCGACTATCTCAGCCACAAAACTTTGCATGAAGTGAACGTTGTACACATGCGTCATAACAGGTCTTCCTTTCGCATCCTTTTCACAGATACATTACTAATCAAAACAGATTGTTTGAGATCAACGACAACAGTCTGAGGCACTACATAAACCTCAGAAACTTGTAAGTATCACACAGTGTGTTTTCAGCGTTTTTGCATGAGTTGCCAAAGCACCAAAGTCATAGATCGCCTGATAACTCGACACTTGAACTTCCAACAGAACAGTGATGAAGACGAGTTTGACATCTATATCATCAGACGCATTTTTCAACAACACAAGACTTCAATATATGTAAGAGGCATTTTAAAGAACATCTTGAATTATTTTATTGATTTGACGCATGAGCAGCCTTGTTTGGATTTTGATTGTTATTTGCTTTTTCTTTTAGAAACCTCAGAGACAACAACCTATCAACGCTGTCATGGAGAACATTTCAGAACTTTAACTCGACGTACCCGTAAGTGTCACTAGGACACAGAATTGTCAGTGCATGTGTTCACCCAAAGACGATTACTTTCTCAACACTGTTTTTATTTTCTAGGCTCCTCCTGTCTGGAAACCCTCTGGATTGCGTGTGTGAGAACTTTTGGATCAAGCTGAGGCTCCTGGAAGAAGCTGACGGTCAAGACCTGAAGTGCATAGACGACAGAGGGGTGACAAGGGCGATTGCCTCGCTCACTCCACCAGACTGTGGTAACGTGAAACCATGTTATAATAAGCAAGGCTGGGTATCTGATATTGAACCATTAGAGAGATGGAGACAGGAAAGGGAGGCTGAAACAGAGACAGAAAGGAATCCAATCGAAAGCAGATCGATCTGCGTGAAGTTCTGGTCCAGATGTTAAGTTGTCCTCTCTGCTCATTTCTCGCAGTGGTCCCCAAAGCTGAGGTCCACCCAAGAACTGTGACCGAGATGCAGGGGGGTAATGTCAAAGCTGTGTGCAGCGCCTCAGGCTCCCCTCCTCCTAAGATCCTGTGGAACCTTGACATGCTCTCTACCCACCACGAGGTAAGCCGGTCCACAGCACAGCTTCCTGTCTGAACCTTAGGTGCATTTGTTTTGTGGGAACGGGATGCCTCTGGTTGAAAACGTTACTCATGAGATGAGCTCAAGTTTCAAAGCTATGTCTGTGAACTGCAATGGGATGAAGGTCATGATAGAGATGTAGACTTTAGAGACTGTACACTGTAGATTTGAACTCTAGTTAAGCTTAAAGTTGATATTCTGGATAACCATGAAAAGATTTACAACTAAAAGGTCTGTGTGGCTCATTCCTCTTCTCATAGAGCTCCATTGTTGCCAACAGACTATTAAAAACACACCAGTGAGTGGTGTTTAAAGTGAAACTACAGTATATGTATGTACTCAACTGCAATTCCTCGTTCCTAAAACACCAGGAACCAAAGGACCGAGTGCCACAGCAGGGCAGGGGAGGGGGAAAGTATTGAGAGATGGACACACACACACAGTCTGTCTTTTCATAAGATCTGGTGGAATTAAAGAAAAATAGATAATATGACGTATCATCATTCGCATTATATGATGTTAATACAACTAGAGATGGAAAAAGTACTCAGGTAAAAGTGGGGTTTTCTTACTATATTAAATATGTATGCTGCTTGGTAGCTTGTGAATCTCAAGGGATCAATAATGTTTTATCTTAATCTATAATAATAATACATCACAATTTACTCATTGATTGTGTTTTGTGTTATTGATCTGAGTTTGCAAAGTAGATAAATGATGTGGAGTAAAAAGTACAATATTTCCCTCTGAATCGTGTTGGAGTAGAAGTATAAAGTAGCATAAAACGGTCCTGAAGATCAGCATCACACCTTTACCTTTATCAGCATTACCAACATAAGAACATGAAAATGCAAATAATGATGTCGTTTTTACAGACTGAACTTTCAGAGACGCAGACCAGCCTCAACTTGTTAGACCTGTCTCCTGATGATAATGGCAGGGTGATCGTATGCAGTGCTGAGAACATGGTCGGTCAGACCGAGGCGACCCTCCAGCTCAATATTCTCTGTAAGGGCTCTCACTTTTCCGTTATCTCTGACTGTTAATGTTAACCAACTATCACATACATTATATTTATGTCGGCAAGTTTATTTGTCTAATTTCCTGATCTTTTAAATGCCTTCCTCTGGACCTTGTTTTCTCCAGTGGAAGCACAAGGGTCCTAAGTTTGTTATCATTACTGTCTCTTGGCAAATCTTATTGACTCTCCTCGTTTCCTGTCCATAACTCTTCCTCCTGTGAAGCTCCTCATGCCTTACCACACTCCTCTGCTTGTTGTTGAAATGCGATCAGTCTCTCTTCTCTTCCCCAAGTGCATCTCCTTTCTAAGCCCATAAATGTTGCTTTTTTTTTTCCTACTGGCTTTTACTCCTGGTGTTGATTTCCTATCATCCCGTTACTACTCTTCCTCTACTGTCGCCTTCCGTGTCAGTTGCCCCCACCATCCAGCAGCTGCTGGGGCCAGAGCGGGACCACCACTGGTGCATCCCCTTCAGCGTGACAGGGAACCCCAAGCCTGAGCTGCAGTGGTACCACGGGAACGAGCCTCTCCAGGAGCAGGACTACATTCGCACCATGATCCACCTGTTCACGGAGAGCGTGTACCACGGCTGCCTGCAGCTGGTCAACCCCACGCACATCCACAATGGCGTGTACAGGCTGGTGGCAAAGAATAAGTACGGCCGGGACGAGAAGAAGGTCTCTGCCCTGTTCATCGATCCGCCAAACATCGACCACACAGGTTATAATACGCTGTCTTTTAACAGTAAGAAATCAGCTAATTCCTGAGACTGGTTTCTGTTTATGGCCGCTAACACACATGTATTTTTTCTCTTTCTAGCAGAAGACTACTATTGTAAGTAACGATTCAGCTTTATAACACCAACATGATAATAACTGCATACGTAGTTAAAATGACCGTGTCTATCTATTTCTCCTGCATGTTGCTCCTGTATAGACACTACTGGTAGGTGTCTCCTCAGGTTTACATGCGAATATACACATCACTCATCAGTCAGCATGACAAAATCCACTGCTTTCACTTAACAATTGTTATTATTTTCAAATGTTCTGACAAGCCTTTTTGACTTTTTCAGAGCCGCCACTCCCTCCACTGGATGACAGTGTTGCAGTAAGTGACCCTCATCAGTCTTGACCATTTAGAGCGCCAACCTTTTGGCTTGTGACCCCCTCAAACAAATGTTTACTTGTTAGCCACGCCACACGACCCATGACTGGCTGCGCATGTATACCAGCTGTCAAACAGCTTAATTGAAGGTCCAAGACGGGAACAATTATCTATTAGTTCCCAAGAAGAAAAGTAAAGAAGAAAATAGACACAAAAGTAAACACATAACATCTCATATTTTTTTCTGCTTTGCTGTCCTGTATACAATCTCACGAGTCCTCAGATTGAATTTGCAGCCACTGTTTTAAAGGACACCTTTGTTGGTGGTTATGATTCAAATAATCTTTTTTATTTTATCATATTGTCTTCCCAGGTGTATGTAGTTGTGGGTATTGCAGGAGTCGCCTTGACTGGCTGTGTTCTGATGGTGATCATTTTGAAATATGGAAGAAACTCCAAGTTTGGTATTAAAGGTGAGCTAATTTTCTTAAAGGATTAGTTCAACGTTTTTGGGGCGTTCACTTAATGGATTTACTGCTGAGAGTTAGATGAGAAGATTGGTGTCACACTGACATCACATTGTGCTAAACTGAGCTGGCCGGCTGCTGGCCGCAGCTTCACATTTAGCAGAGACACATGATAGTGGTATCCATGTTCACATTTGGCCCTTGGTTAGAAAGCAAATAAGTAATAATTAGTAAATATGAAGTACACTTTCTGAAAAATGCTGAACTATTCCTTTTTCCAAAATTGAAAGAGACACTTTATTTGACCTTAACCTATAATCAGGTAGGACAGGAATTTACACACAGTAAGATAGCATGTTATAGTTTAATACTGCCGCATTTTCAAATTCAGATTATTTTGTTGCATACATTTTACTATGAAGCATCTGCAACTGCTGTACACACAGTTAATGACACAATGATAGCATTAGGAGGAATAAAACACACATAAAAGCTCATTACAGTTTACATTCTATTAGTTCTACTTTGGAGTGACAGCTCTTACATTGACTTCTACCTATGATCTTTTGTCATTATGCGCAACTTCTAAATACAAGTCCTTCTTTTGCTTTCCTCCCTCCAACCTTCCTCCTCTATGACCACTATCCTTCTTTCCTTTCCTCTCCACTCTCTCCACGTCGTCCCTTTACTCTCCTCCTGCATCTCCACCCCCTCTTCTGTGGCTCCCCAGGCTCCTCCTCAGTCATCAGTAACGACGATGACTCTGCCAGCCCTCTTCATCACGTCTCCAATGGCAACAACACCCCGTCGTCCTCGGAGATGGGTCCAGACGCAGTGATCATTGGGATGACAAAGATTCCTGTCATTGAGAACCCACAGTACTTCCGTAACTCTGGCAGCATGCTGAAATCTGACACGTGTGAGTTACCGCCTCACCCGACAAATGACTGGTAACCCGGACCTTTTCTGATAAATCCATGCAGGGGTCACTGCCAGACGCCATATTTATTGTCAGCATCCTGCTGCATTGTGATAGTGGCTCCTGCTCTACAGATGATGTTCAGAGACACAAGCTTGGTTACAAAAGGCTAAACTCAGCAAAATCAGCCTGAATGTTTCCTTGTCAGACACGTGCATGTAGTCTATTTTACTAGTGCTGAATTGATTTATCTATTGGCTACAACATTTCTGATAACTGTTTAAGTGTTCTAGTGAGTTCCAGCCCTTCAGATGCTTAGATTTGCTGCTTTTGTCCATTTTATTTAAATTGTAAATTGAATTTTAAAATTTTTGACTGCTCATTACATAAATCATGCTATCTAAAGACGCCAACTTCTGCAGTTCGGAATTGTGACATTATGTGGCATCTTTTTTTTACTATTTTCTGGTATTTTACAGATTACTAAATGCCAAATCAAACCAATCTAATCGACTAAAAGTTTTAACCTCACTCCCGTTAAGACATTTTACATACACCACTATTCCCACTAAATAATCAAGATGCCCTGGTGACTTTGAGAGTGATTTGTCTTATTCTACATCAAAGTTGTCCAGCACATCAAGAGACACAACATTGTACTGAAGCGTGAGCTTGGAGAGGGTGCCTTTGGGAAGGTGTTTCTCGCTGAGTGCTACAACCTGACACCAGACCAGGAGAAGCTCCATGTGGCAGTCAAGGTACAGATCAGGAAGCCATTCGCTCAAATAATCAATGCACTTGTCCTTCACTTAGTGAATTCTATTGACTAGATGTACGTTATTGTAGATAATGCTCCTCACAGTGGTTCTTCTCGTGTTTGTGTCTCTGCCTCTTGTTAGACTCTGAAAGAGGCCAACGAGAGCGGCCGAGCAGACTTCTACAGAGAGGCCGAGCTCCTCACCAACCTGCAACATGAACACATCGTCACCTTCTACGGAGTGTGTGTGGAGAGTGACCCGCTCATCATGGTGTTCGAGTATATGAAACATGGTGACCTAAACAAGTTCCTCAGGTAGGATCATTTTGACGCTTTATAGGAATGGTTTGGCCTTTTGGGATATATACTTCTTCTCACATAGTCTTGCCAAGTTTGTCCTTTTGTACGGTTTAGTAGCCAATTAGCTTAGCTTAGCATAAAGACAGGTAGTATGGCCCAGTGGCAACCATCACTCCTAAAGATCACTAATGAACACTTTATATTCCATTTGTTTCATTTGCACAGAAAGAGTTAAAAAACACAAAAAACAAATGTATTTTTTAGGGGGATTATGTGCTAGACTGTTTCTCGAACTGAAGCCGTGACTTCACTGCTCTCCGCCAAGAAATAGTCCGGCACATAATCCACCATAAAACCTCATGAACAGATTAAACAAAATGAAACACATTTTTCTACATTTGCTCAGAACCACGTTAGCTGAGTTTTCCTCTGTTTCCAGTCTTTGTGCTAAGCTAGGCTAGCTGCATCCTGCCTCCAGCTTCACACTGAACCCCATCGGAGTGGTGGTCTTCTCATCTTACTCTCTGCAAGAAAACGAATGAGCATAAATCCAAAAATGTTCCCGAAAAGTATTCCTTTAAGTGTCCACTGTGCATTGAGAGTAGGGCTGGTCGATACTGTGATATATTCTGTGAGATGGCAGAAATGTGTCTGCTGATGTTAATGTTGGATGGATTTTTGCATAAATGGAATTTTCAAGTAACTGAATTCATTGGATTAATCAACAACAGACATTCACATGTGATCTGTGAATCATTTTAGGGCTACAAATAATGAACATCTAATGAGATTAGTTGGTTACTCGATTAGCTGAAGATTTAGATAATTGATTGATCGATTGTTAGGTAAGGTAAGGTAAAATTGCCACAAATTCAGTGTCTCCAGTTTCTCAAATGTAAAATAATTAGTGGCTCTATTCCTTTTATATGATATGATGAGAAACCGAATATCATCGTTAACGCAGAACAGAGAAAAGACATTTGTCACCTTCAACTCTGTGACTGACTTTGTAGATCCGAAACACAAAGATATTCAGTTTACTATCATAAATGACAAAGAAAAGTATTAAATTCTTCTGACTAAAGAAGATACGGTCAGCAAATGTTTGGCACTTCTGTATGAAAAATTAAACAGAATAGTTGGAAATGTTTATTTTCTGTCAATCGACTGATCGATTAAACGACAGAGTTTAATCTATAAATCATTTTTTTATTGAATGTGCACGAAATTCACCATATCACAATGTAAAGAGAGAGAATTGTATCCATATTGTTCGGCCTTAGTGAAAGGGCACAATGTTGCTGTGATTTAGATGCTAAGATTATTTTTTCTAAACTATGCTGTGACATGATTGACTGAAGCTCTGAATAAGTGTTTCTGGGTGCAGGTCTCACGGTCCTGATGCAGTTCTAATGGCAGACGGTCAACACAGTATCCTGGTGGAGCTCACCCAGTCCCAGATGCTGCACATTGCCCAACAGATTGCTGCTGGCATGGTCTACCTGGCCTCCCAGCACTTTGTCCACAGAGACTTGGCAACCAGGAACTGCCTGGTAGGAGAAAACCTGCTGGTCAAGATAGGAGACTTTGGCATGTCCAGAGACGTTTACAGCACAGACTACTACAGAGTGAGTCCAAAGTATTTTTGATTATTTCCCTCTTCTCACCTCATCGTGCCCCCAGTCTCTTACTGACACAGATGAGCACACACACACACACACAACCCTCTGATATACAGGCAGAAATATGGAAATGTAGCCACATACGCACAGTCTCAAATATGCAATTAGAATTTGATTCCAGTTTTGGCCTGAAATAACTGTGTAGCTGCAGAAATGACAATTTTAACCAGAGGTATTTTATCTATTTTTAATACCATTTAAATGCAAATTCTATAATCTGCATAAAATTACTGTTTCCATGGTAATAAGGGCCAACAGTACAAAAATACATTGGCAGTTTTTCTTTTTCCCTGGGCAAGAAGTTAATACTCCCCTTCCCTCTACATGTACGGCACCATATTAAACCGTAGAGGAGTTATAGTACATGGCATGACCCACTGACAGTCGTGAGAAGATTGCACTTTGATAGTACAATTCAGGCCAATTTTTTAAAAAAAGAATCAAAATCGTCATGTTGAGGACCAGATGGATGTGTTTTAGTCCCCCATCCCTCATGTCTCACATCCCAGCTTGAATCCCACAGTGCCCTCTGCTGCCAGAAGTGGAGTCAGAAACCTAAACACACACAAAAAAACCATCATCTCCTAGATGCATTTGCCTGCATCAGATAAGATCACCATGAAGAGGGCCTGTCACCGACTCCTTGTTATCAAACGTTTTAATCAAATAGAAAGCAAAAGCATGAACACAGCTAACAATGTAAGGCTATCACATCTGCTGCAAATGAAAAGGAATCACGTGATGCATTACATCAGATCTGCTAGGACAAGTGTCTAAACAAACATTTAGATTACAATTATATTTAGTTTGGAAGTGAATAAAAGTGGGATTATATAGAATTACACTGTTACACATTGTGCACCGTTGATATGTATCTTACACTTATGCTTCAACATTGTACAATTGGTTAGTGTTCATTCACATAAGCAGATTCTTGTGCTTTTGGAAAGACAGTAATGAACAGATTCAACCGCTGTTGTGCTGTTAGGGCGCAAAGAAGTCAGTTTGCATGTTTTTTAGCATCTTGGGGTGCCGTATTTCGTATAAACCCTGACACTGGCTCAAAATTTGTATATTTAACACGGTGCACGCGAGTTTATGTAAGTGAGGGAATGAGCGTGAAAGGATGGAAGTACAGTAAAGGTAATTGGATAAAAGGGGCGACAGGAAGACAGCCAAATGCATTTAGGCAGGAAATTGCTGATGGAAGAAGACAGGACAGCACTGGTTGGATGAAAGGTTGTGATGAAATAACAGACGTGTTTCAGGAATGCCGGAGTGACTAAGCTTAATTGTCCATTATAGGAAATACACTCAGTTGCCAGTTTATTAGGTACACCTAGTAAAAACTGATGCAGTCTAATACAACAATCCTACAATAGTTCCTTCCCTCCTAAAGTTTTAGAGAGGGGTTGATACGACCCTACGATCATTTTGGAGGATGTACTCTGTAGTGTTTTTGAATCATTTTGTCATCAATCAGATGAGGTGCTTACATTGTTTTATCCACATCCATATCCACATATTACACATAACACCTTGCTGTATAATTCAATAAAGCATGAATATTTGTAGTGTAACGTTGCCTGTCAAGAGTTACTGAATAACAGTCGAATAATGAATAATGGCCACTTCAGCATTCACTTCACTGTCACTCCACCAATCTTAGCCACTGCTAACATTACAGGTAAAGAACACCACATCATGTAGCTCCCTTTGAATCGAAGAAGAGAATGCAACAGCATATGTAGTATTAATTATGGACATTACTTCAATAATCCTACGTCCTCTCTCTCCCTCTCTCGCTCTGTCTCTGTCTGCAGGTGGGCGGTCATACGATGCTGCCAATCCGCTGGATGCCCCCAGAGAGCATCATGTACCGGCGGTTCACCACAGAGAGTGATGTGTGGAGCCTCGGGGTGGTGCTGTGGGAGATCTTCACCTACGGCAAGCAGCCATGGTACCAGCTCTCCAACAATGAGGTCAGAGTCACACGGGGCCGCGCGAGACAAGACGCTTAAAATGACACATCCCCTTCCTCCACTTCGTGACCAACACGTGAACACAGAGACAGTTCTCATAATCATGGGTCTGGACAGACATGGATGTGTGTTTAGTTATGTGGATTGTAGTTTGATCAGAGAAATGGAGGGGCAATTAATAACCTTTTAGCTAGGTAATTCAAAACAAATGAAAGAGCTTTTTTTTTTTTTTAGATCCATTTCTACAATTCAAATTTTTTTTAAATTGCTTTTTTTTTCTTAATTTGATTTTAGTGGGGTTGCGACTACAAAAAAAAAGAAGAAGAAAAAACGTTTTTTGGGGGGGCAGGGCATTAGGGAATTAAAACAAAAAAAACTAAAAGAGCCCTTTCATTATGTGAGGATGGATTGCGAAGGAAATTATCTAACAAAAAACTTCTTTATTATCATCTTTAAGTTGCCTTTGTTTTTCAGTTAGTATCTCTCAGCCCATCTCATGTTACATTTCATTACTAGTACATGGGGGGGGGGGGTTGGATTTTGAGGATTGCCTTCGTCTGAACACCCACAGCCAAACAACAGACCTGTGTGTGCTGTCACCCTGTATCCTGCAGGTGATCGAGTGCATCACCCAGGGCCGTGTGCTGCAGCGGCCCCGCACCTGTCCCAAGGAGGTGTACGACCTGATGCTGGGCTGCTGGCAGAGGGAGCCCTACATGAGGCTGAACATAAAGGAGATCCACAGCATGCTCCAGAGCCTCGCCAAGGCCTCCCCCGTGTACCTGGACATACTGGGCTGATGCACCGGTGTTCTTGTATGTACTTTGCGTGCATGTGTGTGAGCTGGGGCTTCGTAAGTGGACAAGTGCTTTGTGTGTTTGTCTGCACATGATGAGACGGAGAGGAGAGGAGGAAAAAAACGGAGGTAGTGCAACTGTGTGAGCGCCTGCGTCTGTGTACAGTACCTGGCTGTAAATGTTACTGTAAATGCTATCGTCCGTGTTCTCATTACATCGAGAAAAGCCTTAAATTTTGAGTGATTTTGTTTTGCTTTTCCTGTCTTATCCATTTGCAGACGTTACTGAGGCATGTTTCACAAATGGAAACCAAAATACATACAGGATTATGTAACTTTATCCAAACCATCAACACTCCTATATGTTAAAGGCATAAAAATAAATGAAACCCGCTAATCAGAAACATTGATTACTGGGTTTTTACTTACTGTCTACACTCGTCGCATCAAATAATCACTCCCCTGTACTCCATATTCGCTGGGAACGAACAAAGGGAAAATAATGTGTCTCCATAATGGACTTTGTATGGACACAACTTTGTAGATAGAGCTTTCTCTTCTTTGTCACACACATTCTGCAGGAAGACAAAATGAGCTCATTCAGTTACAGCTGACGCTTTTTTCTTTTATACGTCACAGACTATTTTAAGATTTGTACAATTTCTAAATGTTGACTCTGTTTTCATACCCAGCTGTTGATTTGAATGTGTGGTTTTTGAGCCGTCTACAGAAACTTGCTTGAATTTTAAACGTAGGTGTGGACTATTACACACGTGCGTTTTAAAAAACAGTGTGAAGCCCATTTAGATTGTATTAGGTGCCTGTGTCTGTTACATATGACCTACTGAAGTCCGCTGAAGGACTTCCTGATGTAAAATCAATGTTGAGGTTGTAAAACACAAGGGCATACAGTGATTTATTTTTTTTTAATCACTTCATCATCATTTGTCCTATTCTGTGTAAATATCTGTTGCTGTTTAAATCACAAAAGGTCATCCATATTTACAAAGACGTGTTTTAATCGTTGTCGGAGTGCTCTACTCATTTCACAACTTTTTCGTTGGACGTATCTAAAGCACAGAGAACGAGGAGCCGGCGGTGTTGAGCTGTGCCTATCCCAAAACAGATGAGCACAGTTTTTTTTTTGTTTGGTTGGTTTTTTTTTTCTCATTCACCAGCAATGCCATTTAGTAGATCTCTGTTGTTCGGTGGCCCATATCTGTGAGTGGTGTGGTTTTGTATGCATCTTCAGGGGTTTTCACATGTTGTGTATGGGAAGATGAAGTTGTGGGGCGTCACCTTCATTTTTTTACTTTTTTTTTTATTTTTCTAATTTCTAAGAGGAATTGTCAAGGCATTTTGATGCACTTTACTGTGCAATGAAGTGGGTTAAATATATTGAAGATTTCTTTGTTTTCAGCACTTTTTTTGTATGTATTGAAGTTGCTACTTGTTTATGTTATTTACATTACAAGAGTCAGGCTCATAGAAGGCTAAGAGACCACAGTAAAAGGATTAATTAAGAGTCTGGTTGCCCTCAAAGAGTCCCAGGGGTGCTTTCATCTCTCTGAGCGGGCCCCAGTCAGCTGGGCGGTGACTGATACATCTCCTCACTTCGGGGCATTGGTAAAGCACATTTGTACAGGCTGAGGACCTTTATGCTTGAAAAGGGTTTTAAAAATGCATTCTCGTGGTTCCAAATTGTCTTCTGTTTTCCTGAGATAAAAAAAAAAGGCTAAAATATAAAAGCAAGTGTGGTGGTCCAAGTGTCCAGTACAAACTTCTGTATCAATCTTTGCAAAAACAGCAGCGGTAACTCCTTCGTAATAACCGTCATGCATTTCCATGTGGAGGCGTAAAGCAGTGTGGCTCTTTGATGAGACAATAAGTTATGTTAAGTGCACTTTGTAGCGTCACTTAACCCCTAAATGCACAACCTGAGCGACTGCGCTCAGCACTGACCACCTCCGCCTCGACCTCAACTGCACTTAATAACAAAACAAACAAAAAAAACATGTCACCCTTGCTATGCTGGCCATAACTGAAGCAAGTCCTAACTCTGACACATTGTCCTTGACGAAAATGAACGTGTCCCTCTATGTTTTTATTACAGCGTTTGTCAGTTCTGTATGATAGTCACGTGTCTGCTGTACATAAATTGCTGTCCATTCTGTACAGTTCTGATATTTGTCAATATCAATAGTAGGCTATGTTTAATAGTATAATCTGTTTTAAGCAGGTATCATGTCAAAACTGTGTGACATCTATTGAAGACAACGTGTTATGGGCCACTGGCAATACATACTATGTGTAAATACGATTTTATTTGTGCTACATTGTATAATTTCTTTGTGCTCGTTCATAATACCAGTGAGAATACAATCCTTTTTTTGGCAACTTTTGATCTGCAGAGGACTTTATTTGAACAATGTGTTTTTCTCTGAAGAAAAAAAAAAGGAAAAAAAAGAAAAACGATCTCCTCTTTCCTCTCCACTGTGATGGGGAGCTCACACGGAGGCTGCTTGAGATGCTGTCTGTCAGCAGGAGGACCATAGACTCTGGATCTGATTCACCATCAGGACCCCTCCCAGCTGACAGGCGTCCCAGCAGATGTGTGGTCCATGGCGAGGAGGTCAAAGGTCGCCTCCCGGCCAACCCCACCACTCAACCTCTGACTGACTGTAGCCTATTTTGATCCTCTTTCAGATGAATAACTGTGACTTTGCATCATGAATAGTATATTATTTTGAATGTAATCTAGAAGGGTCGGGACCTTTTTTGAATGTAATCTATCCTGAGGGGGGGGGGGGTTGAGGATTTTTTGTAAATATGTGGTAAAAGAAAAAAAGATTACAGTTTTCATTCCTGTGCAGATAACAAATTTTACTTACTGTGTGAATACTAAGAGAGAGGGTATGTGTTGGTGTGTGTGCATTTGCACATACATCCGTATGCAAGAGTGTGTGTGTGTGTGTGTGTGTGTGTGTGTGTGCGCGCTCTCCTGGCAGATTTAATCCTGCTCTAATCAGCCGGTTCTATCAATCAATTCAATGCTTTGTGCATCATGTGAGTAGCTTATCCACAATTAATGGAAATGTTCCTTGTGATACTGTGCATTTAATAAAGGTGGTATGTCTTACAAAATGCTTCCTGACCTTGTCGTTCTTTTTCTCCCAAAGTTTGGGAGTGAAATTTGAACCAGATGTGAATGCTTTGTGTCTTCCTACAGACAAACAGTGTCTGATAGAGCCAGGCTAGCTGTTTCCCCCTGTTTCCAGTCTTTGTGCTAAGCTAAGCTAAGTAGCTGCTGGAAGCAGCACAAGTGTAGTCTCAGGAGAAACAAGTCAAACTTTACATGGCTTTCTGAAACGTCTCTGTTCATACAACGGTAGGCGCCTTGCATTGTGGGACACAGTAGGTGAAGTAGACTGGTCCCATGCATGCTGCAGATTTTGCTTTTGTTTGCAAACTGTATAAGACAAACTACATTTTGTCCTATTCAATACAAACTGCCAGTCTAGTAGGCCATTTCCAGTACAGCCCTAGTCTTTTGTTGTGTTAAGGCTTTAGCCTCTTATGTTACTTCACAGGTAATTTTTTTTTGTGTGTTTGAAGTTTATTCTTATTCTTTTGGAGCTGTGTGTAACAAAAATCAATTTCCCCCTGGGGATTATTAAAGGAATTCTGATTCTGATGACAGTTGGCCACCATGTTGGATTAGTGACCTCACAGATGATGTCACAGTTGGTTGGAATAGTGACCTCACAGATGATGTCACAGTTGGTTGGAATGGTGACCTCACATATGATGTCACAGATGATGTCACCAGTTGTCATACGGAAGTTTGTATATAGACCTTGAAAAGATCAAACCCACTGAGTTGGAGTCGACCCGCTCCCTTAGATGGGATGATGCAGCGGGTGTCCCTCACCAACAGAGGCCTCGAGTTGAGCCGCCGATTTTCTGCAGGGTGTTCCCCCCGCTGTCAGATTCAATCGGCGTGCAAGATCGGGTATAGGGGAAGCCAAGCTTGACTCGTTTCCGTAGCGCTGCTTCTGTTTGTGTGCCGCCTGCATCATTCCATCTTCGTATTTACTTCTCAAGTATGAATTTTTATCTGGACTCAGGGCTTGGTTTGTGGACCGCCACTTTGAGGCCTTGAGTCCCGCTGTACAGGCGGCGCCATATTGTTTTCATGGCCCTCGCCATCTTGTTTTTTTAGCACCAGAATAGACAAACTGCAGCTAGTTTGTTTAAGGAAACAGGACAGGCAGCTGAATCCATGCGCCATTCATGGCCAGATATCCTCTAAGGAACAGCTGAGCAGTCAGACAAAATGAAAAGAGCCTGTCAATCAGACCCAGTATCATTACCATCAACTTTCTACAGGAAGTCACTATACCTTTAGATAGAGCCAGGCTAGCTGTTTCCCCCTGTTTCCAGTCTTTGTGCTAAGCTAAGCTAAGCAGCTGCTGGAAGCAGCACAAGTGTAGTCTCATCAGCAACTGCAGCTGGTTTGTGTCTGTCCATCACCCACAAGGTGGTCCCCTGTCACTGTCATGCATTGTTTAAGCGTGTCGGTGGGGTTGATACTCAGATTGGATTATCAGGTCATGTGTAATACCTTAAACAAATGGTCTTTTTTAAAACAATTATTCATGCAGAAAAGACAAATCAGCATGTTTTCATATCATTCATATATTAATGAACTTTAGTGACTTTTCAATGATCACAAACTACAGGGGAGAAGTCTGAGCTCTGAAGCTCCAGAAACTTCCATCACAATTGTCTTTGTGAAATCTGGCACATTAAAAAATGACAAATTCCAGAGTAACTTCCACATCATACGTTCAGTGCAGCCACCAGCTGTATGCAGTAAACTACAAGCTAATGTTCCCTAACTCTCTAACCTAGTTGGACCCATCATGTTTGTTAGCAATACCATCAGAGGGATTTCCCCCCTAAACCTCTCAAATGGTTTTATTTAGATAACAATTAAAGGCCCAAAGTGGTAAAAAAAAAAAAAAAGGCAGAGATTAGTGGGGGGAAATGAGTTGTGCAGTTGTGTTGTTTGAATTTGCAGTGCTACATTTCATGTGTATTTTGTAAAGATCAGTCAGCTTTCTTTATACTTGTTGATCTAATATCTCCAACAACAATCTGAACAGCACACACTGGGAGATTGTCCGTAAAGGCGTGACTGACACCTAATCTGTGTTTCACCGTCATTGCTTTCGGTTGTGGGCTACTTTAAAAAGAACCAACGTGTCATGAAAGGTATCCCATGGGCAGCATTTGTTTCTAACAATAACTACTGAGGAGCGACAAGGACAGCTGCCCTAAAGGGCCACACACACACACACACACACACACACACACACACACACACACAAGGACAAACCAGTGGTAACAGCTTGTTAACTGCTCTTGCTAAAATAGATGGTGTTTAGTTGTATAATATTCATGTGGTGTTACACACAAATAAATGTTTATAGGTAGAAATATTCTTGCGCTCCATGGTATGTGACCTACCTTGGTGTTTTGTAATGTTAATGATAAGGAGCTCCATAATCTACTCAGACTGGCGGGGCAGTTGTTGGGCCAGTCCATCAAGGGCATCTTCCTCAACATTTGTCTCATGCCTTTCACTGGGGTGAGGTGTGGGGGGGCTTACTGCCCCCCGAGGGAGGCTTCAGTGTGAAGACCCTGCTTTTGTCTCTTGTTCATTAACTCCACACTCGTGATCAAAGTGTAACATCGCAACTGATTGTGGGACATTTGAGAACAATCGATTAAAATGCGTTATTGCTTTTCTGGTTTGATCATCCAGAGTGTCTGCTTTATTTATAGTTTTATGTTTTGTTATATGTGCTGAGCTTGTTTTTCACAGCATTTGAGAAAATATTAACCTTAACACTTTAACCCAATTTCCTAACCAATATAAAAACATTTAATGGTTTGTAACACTATTATGACATTTGTGGCAGAACTGGTTATTAATGTACAGTATTTGTCGACAACTGTATCTTCTCCTGTGAAGACATATTTTATACTCTTACACCTGTTTATAAGCCGGCCTCCACTTATGGCTGCCCACAGGAGTTAGAGAAGTTATAGCTGTTGACAAAAGCATTACTACACATTTAAATCTGCTCATAAATACATTATAGTGTTACAGACTATCAAATGTTGATATACCTCTAAATGCTGAACAGGAGGGTTTAAGTGACGTGTGAGTGTCCCCACCTTCACTCCTCAAGCAGACATTAAAGTTCATGTGCCAACAAACTATTAAGCAATCGTGCCAGCTGAAGAGAAACAACACAAGGTGCAAAGGTCTGACGGTGTCTTGGTTTCATCAAAAGCTGTGCGCAGTTTATATTTATTGTATTCTAAATTTACATTTAAAAAAAATGTCTGCCCATGTCTTCGAACCATTATGAAAGTTAACGCACAAATTCAATATACATCTCATTGTATTTTACATAGAGGGTAAAAGTATAGGCATGAAGGTGGCATGATTCATATCAAGGCTCAAAAGAATCAGAAAACAAACATGAATAAATAGAAAGTGCTAACCTTAGCAGAAAAAAAAAGAATGCCTTCTCTTAAGAAACAAAACAAAACTGCAGTGTGGAAAGTCTCAAGCTCCTGTTTCCCAGCAAAAGAAATTCATACAAGCCATCTAAAGCATGTGGTCTGACACTGGGCCTGTACATGAGCAGGGTGAATGCCAGAAAATAGTGTGAAAGAGCAATGGACATACTGCAGCTGGGCGACTGTACTTATCTATAAATTATAAAGTATACTGTGCCTAAACAGCTTATCACTAAACATTAACATCTAGGAAAAATTCAGAGGCAGGTTCTCTTCTCTTCTGTTCCTAGTATTCATCTGATGCATGTGGTCGGAGCTCAGACACTCATCAGCGAGAAAAGGCATTCTGGAGCCGAGAGACGGACACACAGCGGCATTTCCTCCGAATCCAATTGTTTTCTCTTCATTACGTATGCTCTTCCAAACAAAACCTAACAAAATATTTTGTTAGACTTCAACTTCTGCATGTCAGTTTTGTAAACTACTCAATTGTCAATACTTAACCATGTTTTGAAATAACCATTTAAAAACAGTTGAAAGCTTTGGGATATTTTAAAAAAGGGGGTTTTAATGACAGGGTCATTAAAAGTCATGCACGCTGCAAATAACTGCATGCAGTAGTTATGGTAACCCATCCAAGCACTTTTTATTTATTAATAGTCATAAACACACAGCAGCTTCATCAGAGGAGCCTATGCCCTCTTGACTTTTGAATGTGGAGTATTTATACGGAGAGCCATTTGCATGTCACAGGAAGCAAAGGTCTGCCACAGCTGCCTGTAACATTTACCTGATAAAGAAAAGAAATGTTATGTGGATTGATTATCAACTTCATATATATTTTATATATATTTATATATTTCTCTTCTCTCGCTCGCTCACTCGCACATTTATCCCACTTGCTCTCATTTATTTTTGTTTACAATGTAACAAAAATGGTGACAGGCCTGAAATTACAATCACCAAAAACAAACAGAAAATCGAGGGGGGAGAAAGGAGGGGGAGGCCGGGGGGGACTGCTGCCGTTTGCTGCCCATCACTGGCAGTTGCAGCACAGAGGACACAGTCTGCGTGATGCTCGGACATCAAAGAGGAGGCGGCGGAGGCTCCTTCCCTGTAGAGCTGCTCTCTCTAAGCTGGAGGTTCTCCAACGCCACATCTAAAGGCATGATATCCACGCAGCCCATGGCTCCGAAGTCGGCGAAGTCTCGGCGCTCGTCCTCGTCAGAGGAAGAGCTCTCTTCGTGCATCAGCGTAGACAAAAGCAGCTCCTGGACAAACAGGCTGCGGTCTGCGCGCTCTCCTTCTAGAAACTGCCGCTCTGCTTCGGACATCTTAGGTTCATTCAACCTGGGGAAATAATGAACATTACATTTAAATAAAATCAGATGATATACTTCTCCAGGCAAATGTTTATTTTCTAAATAAAAAGGGGACAGCGAGGGGGAACATAAGCAGGTCAGTTTACCGTGTTAAGTTGTGATACTGAGGAGAATCAGCTTCACTTCAGAGTTGGAAGGAAATACTCATTGTTTTGATAGATGATTAACCTAAAGGTTTGAAGATTGATATATTCTAGGAGAACAGAGGACCAGCTCTCTTATTGGCTTCAGCTTTTTGGCCTTGTGCAACTTAGAGATTCTAACTGCTTTAACACACAAAAAAAATGTCATTGCGTTGTATTTATAGACTTCAACTCAACCAGGACTCTGCAGCACAGATTACAACACACTCAAAGTCCACTGAACATGTCGCTCCCATGTTGATTCAATTACATTGGCTCCCTGTGTCACAACAGATTAACTTTAAAACCTTACTGTTAACATTCAAAGCTCTTCATAATCTGTCCCCTGTTTATCTCACAGACCTCCTTTAGACCCTACACTCCTTCTCACCCCCTGCGGTCTTCATCAGCAGGTCTACTGGCACTACCAGCCATCAGCCGTAGCACAATGGGTGCCCTCTCATATGCTGCGCCCAAACTTTGGAACCACCCTCTCCCTCAACATCCACATGCAGGAATCCATTAGAGATGTCACAAAGGCTCCGAAAACTCATCTTTTTAAACTAACCTTCTCAATCTAATTGTATCAGCTCTGTCTTACTCTGTATGTAAAGTACTTTTATAACTGGTGCTGTGTTGTCCATGAAATAAAATGTGTTATTATTTTGCAATCAGCTTCAGTAAAATGTGCGTTAACATGTCACATTAAAGGACAAGACTAGTTATAGTCTTAATTATTGTTTTTGTCTACAAAACCAGTAATAAATGGATCCTGACACGTACTGTGTGTATCGAATGCCTGATGCGGACTACTCCTCTGTGCCACAGACCACTATTGTTGTCCATTGTTGTTCAAAGTCCATTAAAAACACATTAGTGAGCCACACTGTTGCACTGGGTGACATGTTGCTTCTTCACGATGAACACTGGCGCTGTAGATTATTTTGGGTCTATTATCCTGGAAATACCATCCTGCTACCGTAAATACTTACTGCAGCAACAACAGTCCCCAATAATTGCTCTGTTTTTCCTGTTTGAGTAACATTAACTGCCAACTACAGAGGCCTGCTGTTTAACTATGAATATTGGCCTGTTTTTAGGCAGGAACCAATGGGCTTAATGGGGAGTAGGCAAGTCAGAAAGTACTAATGCTCCAAGATAATTTTTTACCACACATGGTCTTTGATGGAAAAGCTTCTGTCGACAGGGGTTAGCTAGTGTTTTTAAGTGCCATTAAAACATGTATTAGTGGTTTTTCACCAGTTAATAACCATACAAATGGCCAACAGTATTACTAGAAGTCCTTAGTATCATACTCATTAAAACTGTGTTACCATATGAATGTTTGTCACTATAAGACTTGGTGCTGGTACAATCAACCACCAAAAGAACATAACAGCATTTTAACTTATATATAAAACAATGTACTAATCATAGCTTTACAAAAAGTCATCATTTTACAGTCAAAAACATCATCAAGGTTGTAACCAAAACTATGAAACTAAGAGAGTGGCCACACTCACCGTGCTAATAGGAACTGGGAGCTGTGGGACGAGGATGAGGGATTGTTTTCACCCACAGTGACGGTGTTGGCAGTTGCTGTGCTGGGTGGAGGGATGGTGGTACCAGTGTTGCCTGGGTTGTTGCTGCGTCGTGTTGCGTGGCGTCCTGTCTCCACTTGCTGTCGTGCCGCCTGAGCCTGCTGCCGCTCCAACTGCAGTTGCATCTGGAGCTGCTGGAGCTGGGAGGCTGAAGGCCCTGATGAGTTTATTTGCCCCCCTGCTGCACGGCGCACACCTGACAGCTGAGACAACAACTCTGCGGGGGACACGACAAAAGCAGGCTTCACTGTTGGTTGTTTCTACACAAGTCATGATATCAAAAGACAACACTGTAGATACCTGTAAGAAGATGTGAAGGACAGAGGAAAAACAAAGATTACAGGAAATCCTTCAGATATTGTTGCATATATTCATTAGACAACATTAAGGAAAAATCTCTGAATCCAAACATTTTATAAATTGTAAAACATATACAAGAGAGAGAACACCTGACACATTAAGACAAATTTGTGTTTTCACTTCTGTAGGTGATTTGATCCTTAGTGTCTGAGCTTATGCTTTTGTTTGTGTTTTGTCCTTAGGGGCCTCTGTAAACAGATGGTGAACTATGCTTAAGTTAAACATGGTTAGCTAAGGAAAACAAAAAACCATAATGTAATAATGTTGACCTGTAGATTGGAAATGGATGGGTTAATCAGTTGTACAATGCAGGTATTCAGTTTTTACCAGCAGAGGGTACTAGTGAAAGGCCCAACCCATTTGTGTGACGAGTATAATCTGCAGTGTACACCAGTATGCCACTCGATTCTCACCTGCAATTGGGTCCATTGCTTCTCTGTTACTGGGGGTGTAAGTGGAGCTCTGTGATGAGGAGGATGAAAGCCCCCCTGTGGAGCCGCTAGTAAAGTGCATATTTGTCCGTCGTGCCCTGGGACCGCCCAGTCCTCGTCCAGGGTGGAACATCCTGCGTACATGTCGAACACTGCTGGATTCATCGTAAACAGGGACTGTTAAGGGTTAATGCAGTAGAGGGACACGACATACGGTATATACATTTAAACATACATTTAAACAATCTATACAAACACATATTTATGTAACCACTACTGTGTGTAGACAGAGAAAGGATATTAAATCTCTTGGTGCTCTGTGTTCAAGTGTGAGGTGAGCTGTAAAGTCATCTGTGACATGGTTGGGGTCCCCTCCTGGCAAGGCAGCGCATATTGGACAAATCTGAAATGAGAGAGCGAGAGGTTTCTGTTTGGGATGAATGTTTTTTTCCCTGACAAAAGCTTTGCCATGTCCACCACGCCGTACTGAAACAACATGCAGGTTCTAAGCAATATTGCAACTTTTTCGATGTCAGGTTTTACCCCCTTTAAACTTTTTGTGGAATGCTGCATCATAACCTGCAGCACATCTGAGAGTAACTGTTGTACATACTAAAAGCTGTAGCACAGGGCTCTCTATATAATACCTAATCAAGTCCATTAAAAGGGTACCAATTCAGCATTTCAGTTGTATGATATTATCTGAGATGGACATCATGAATATATATATCTGAAAATATCATTGCTTTTTGATATTTCAAAAACAAAATGTTTAATCAATAATGGAAACTATTGCTAGTTGCAGGGTGTGATGGCACCACTACTGTGCAGTAAAATCAAACCCGCTCCATCATGTTTCAGATGTCTGCGCACACCGCACTGCAGATCATCACACTTCATTCATACAGAACATTTCACAACAAATGAGTCCATTGAGGCAATTACCACACATCACATTCTCTTGCTCACAGAGGCTGTATCACAGCAGGACAAACCAGTGTCACTGGTGCATCAAATTCTCAAGGTAACATCCCAGGAAATTACATCCTATACGCTAAATGCCATGTAGAAACACAGCAACAGGTTAAAGGGAAACTTCCTCTCTAACAGCTGTCTGTTTTTTCCCTGTGTTCCTGTGTAGCCAGTCCCTAAGATTGTATATCTTATTCCTCTGTGCCATAGAGGTCCATTGTTGTCTAAAAACTATTAAAATGCATGAATGAGACACATTGTTTTACTGGGTGACATGTTTCAGCTTTACGATGAACTGTACTGAGTAAATCCCACACACCACCCTGCTGCAGTAAATACTCATTAGTGCATCAAATGTGTATTAATAAGTGCACCATTCGCTCCTGTTTGAGTAACATGGCCAAAAACTAGCACTCTGCTGCTGTAGGAAATAATTCAGCTGCTCTAAAAAGTGAAAACATTAATTTGTGAAAGAGTTGCACACTAAGTAGAGACAAATGGCCTTCGGGCTGAGTACACAGACAGGGTTAGAAAGTTGGGAAGTACTGAGAAAGGGAATAACCCACTGCTGATTTGGTCTTATCATGGCCTTTGTTGATAATATGAAACTTGCTAACACCCGCTGCCTGCCAACTTCTCCATCAGAGCCCCTCATGTTACACAATGACACTTTCTCTGTTGTGGCATCGGCAGCAGAAGCCAACAGCACAGTCCACAGGGTGGGTCCTCAGCGGTGTAGCAACTTGCTTTCTTTTGGCTCAGGTGGCCAGCTGGGGCACAAATACTAATTGTTGGCTCTACCTGTGGACTACAAGGGTCTCTTTTTGCCCCATCGCTGCTAGCAGAGCTGCTGTTGACCGACAGGCTACCTACTAGCCAGTCAGACAGGTGTCAGTGTGGTCTGCAGGAGCCTGACCCCCTGCCTTGCTTTGCTCAGTTTACTCAGCAGTAGACACTCATAAAAATCCTGCTCTGACAACAAGTAATCCAGAAATATCCTCTGCATGTGCATTCTGGGAAGTCATTTTAGCTGACTGAAGTGCAGCACTTAATAGCAATGGAAGACCGAACTGTAGTGATGAAGACTGATAAGAATGAAAGTAGTATAAAAAAAAAAGTAGTATAAAAACGATCTCACCGTCTAATGACTTCAATAAACAAGTATGTTAGTGGACGGCAGAAATGAACTTGGCCACTGGAGCTGCTTACAGCCAAAGACACCATTTGAAAGTTTTGTGGACATTACTGATGACTACCACGTACAATTACAGTTAAAACCCTGTTAACAATCCCTTAATGTGTGCAGTATACTCACCACCTCTGTGGAAGTCTCTGCATGTTCTGAGGTGACATGCTCCTGTAGGGACGTCTCTGTGAAACCCATCTTCCCACAGTAAGGACATGTGAATGACTGGGGTTGCTCTACTGAAAATGTGTCTCCTCCATAATACAAATCTGAAAGACAGTAACCAGAGCAACCAGCTGTTGTTTGTCAATATTTTAATGATTAACACAAATATAATGCCCACAGTACAAAACTAGGCTTAAAAATTACTGCAAGCTTGATGAATGCTTTGTAGTGACACAGTAGGCTACAATGAAGTCATAAAGTATAATAATCATGTCATGACATAGTTCATTTGAATGTGATCGGTAAGCCACACAAGTCTCTGTTTGGACTTTCAGGCATGTCCTTACCATAGTCTACCCTGGTTAATATACACTGCATGGGGTGCTCTGTGGTGTGTCTTGTTGTCGTGGCTCCGCTCTCGTAGCACGATGCACACAGGTCGTAGTCGTAGCAAATTAAACACTTGAACCGTCTTCCTCTAAAGTTCCCTTTTAAACATGCATCACAGCTAACACCTGCAAAAAAAAAGAGAAGAATGTATAGTCAAACACGTGGACCTGACAATAACGTTACAAATTCCTTATAACTGCGTCTGACAGACTGGCTGTGAGAAAGCAATCTCTATCTGTCAGCCAGTCTCACTTACATGACCATGTGTTTTGGAGTGGCACCAAATCACCAGCAAGTGCCAGCAAGGAAGAACTGTGGCATTTCAGTGAATTTCACAAGAAAGGCTTCAAAGACGCAACTCAGAGGCATGCCACAAACACACGAAGCACCTGAAAGCTGTTTTTATTACAGCTTTTATTACTCATTAATAGCACTGTCCACATATTTTCAGCTAGCGTATTGGTTTTTGTATTTCTCTAGATGTGCACGAACCTAATTGGTCAAGAGAAAGCAGAGTCAACCAAAGCACCAGACATCATTTCATTTCTGTATTCCCAAAATAGATTATTACATGTCATCATATCAAATATTATTGCATCTCTCTGCTTGTCTACCATACATGATAGCAGAGAAGAAGTATTCAAGTACTCGCTACACTACAGACACAACCAGCTATTTTCTATGAGACATGATTGTTTGCATTTTACACAATTTTCCAAGTCCTGCCTCACTGACATTCCCTTTAAAAGAAAAACATGTATCATTTGGCAACCATTGGATAGAAAGTAAGCAAGTATTGGGGGAATCTCCTCTTTTGAGGCTGATCTAGCGAAATACAGCGCTTCAAAATATAAAGGGAAGAGGCAACATTTATTAACCAAACCCAGGCCTGGATGAGCACATCAACTGGCAATATGCAGTTATCAGCTCTATGTGTTTATGTGATTACAGGTTAGTTGCACCAGAGCAGGTTTTTCCAACGCCTGCCAAAAATAGAGGTATTAGTGTCACCTGAGTTGTTAAAAAAAAAATTGTGTGCCTTCCTCATTTGAATGTACAACCCACTTACAGGAGAGTTTTTGAGTTTCTGGAAGATCATGGAGGCTTTTCACCTCGAACACTAGCCTGTCCACTGAGGACAATTTAACAATGTTAGGAAAGGCACTAAGGCATTCTCTTTTGTACTATTAGGGCTATCTAACTCCAGGGTCCTCTTGTTTGCATTACAGAACACCATAGCAACTTCTGTCTGGCCTGCTCCAGACACACTCAGACTTACACTCACATCTGGTTTGCAGTCAAACACGCCGTAACTTAACCCTAGTAGCTAGCAGCCTGCCAGCTAGCTAACTTAGTGATTGGTTAATGTTCAGAGGCCTCAGACTTTCTGCCTTCTTCTTGATGACAGTGCATTCGCTAACAACATTAGGGTATGTGACCAGACGGGACAGTATGGCGCTAACATTACAGCTCCGAGCTCTTAAATTAGCACGTAACCCCTAATGTAGGCAAAACAAGATATTAGCTATATTAGGAGATATCATAGTACAGAACCAGGGAGGTTATAAGCGCCGCTATGAGCAATATTAAGTCGCAGCTGCACCAATGACTCCTTATGTTAGCATACATTAGCCTGCTCGCTAGCCCAGCTAACGTAAGGTAGCGCAGTACCTAGCAACGGCTAACTGCTAAGCTCCGCAATGTTGCCGTATCATTGCGAGCAGGTTAGCAGAAGTTACGACCATTTGCCTCATATTAAGAGACAAGAGAGCGTAACAAATGGACACCAAAGCTGCTCATAGCAAATATGTGTGTCGGGACAAGCCTGGAAACAAACCGCGAAAAACGCAACACCACCACCACCACCACAACCCCCCCAACCCCGACTTGAATAAGCACTTAGCTTGAGAAGCTAGCCGAGGAGCTAGCTGCTCAGGTAATGTAGCCACCAACCAAGGCGCTGAGGACCTGTTTATCAACTCACCCTCATGACGGGACATCCTACAAACAGCGACACAGCCCCTCCTCGGGCTCCCCAGCGCGGTCAACGGGGGGACGATGCAGACTTTTAGGTACTAAACTGAAAAAAGCCTTCACCCTCGCCTCTTTTTCGAGCAAGATGGATCCTCCAGCAGCTTACAGTTTGTACTGCTTCCCCTCCCAGAGTGTCACTTATCGCTGGGTGTCGCGGGTGAACACTAGGCGGCGCACTTCCGCATCAAATCACTCGGGCCCTGATGTTGGTGCTTTGGGATTTTAATGCCCTCATTGGTGCCTCGCAGGAAAGACCAATATGTATAGTAGTATTATCAGCAAAATGTGCATCCTTTTTTCTATACACATTTTTTTCCTTTGGTGGAAAGTAATCTGATACTATGCATGTTTATCGTTGTTCTCATGTAGACATGGGCAACAAAGCTAAAGAAAGGTAAGCGTAAACATTTAACAACTGTGTACAGATATAGATATAGTATACTTTATATTAAAACTATATATATATATATATATATATATATATATACATATATATATATATATAAACATCAATGAAACTTGTGCATTGGTGCAGAGTGCAACGATGCTGGGATAAGTACTGAATGATGTTGTAAATTAGGTAATATAAGTGGTTTATTTAAAGACATGAGGTAGTTGGATATGGCACTGTATGAATTTATGCCATACACAGCACATGCAGCTTGCTCAGATTTATGTACGAATACGCATTTGTTCCACAAATATAACACAGTCTCTCTGAGTAGGTATACGCATGCTTAACAGAAATTAATGATAATAAGTTAATAATTCTGATGTGCACTTTTTCTGCTCCAAAAACCAAGCTGTCTTTCCTCTATTAACTCTCCAAATGTCTTATTATCTATTTCAATAAGTGATAAAAAAAAAAAAAATGAAACTCTCATAATACCACTAGCCTACTATACTATAATACTATTATATAGTGGTGGTTTAATTTATAATGCATTATACATTCTCGGTTTATTGTTTGTATGAAAACTCTTAATCTGCAGCTGTCAAATAAATGTAGTGGAGTGAAAAGTCCAATATTTCTCTCTGAAGTGGAGTAGAGAGTATAAAGAATGATAAAATGGAAATACTCAAGTAAAGTAAGAAGAATTAAAATCATCAATATTAGAGAAAAAGTACAGTACTTCACTTTATCGCTGTCCTCAGGCCCTATTGAGCCTGAACATTTTGAACAGACACTTTTAGAACGTACTCGTCTTCTTGGACTGCAGTGCAGGAGCACGCAGTTCTAATTTAACAAGATGAGATTATGATGCAAAGAAGAATTAAACAAATTATCAGGGGCAAGAAACAATGTTTGTACAAGTAAAAAGCGACTAATTTTTCCCTCTCGTTCTTACTTCTTTTTAGTTTTCCAGTCACATACACTCAGTTCATTTTATGGCTCATGGAGAAGAGGAGCAATGAACATAATATCTGTAATAACAAACCTGCTACAGTGTTACTCATTTTTTCATTATAAATGACTTCAGTGATTAATTATCAAAACCATTACCCTTCTGTTGATGCACTAATTGATTATTACAATAACTGTTTCAGCAGTAATACCCACAAGTATTTCAGGCTAAAAGTAGCTCCTTTTAAATTCTCATAAAATCTGATCACTCTGTTTTACATTACATTAGATATTGTCTCAGCAAAAGCACATGTGATGTTCGAGTACTTCCTTGTAAAAAGTCTTTATTTTTTTTGCACATAAGATTCAGTTCATTTCTGTGCTGATGAGGACACATACAGTCAGACAAACCAGTGCATTACGATGACGACTTCACAGCAGTGTAGAGGGCTGGGGTAGAGCTCCCGACTCTCCCTTTGCACCTCACCCTCTCTCAGAGGTTACTAGAGGGTAAAATCGGTGAAAATCATCCAGGATTTTTCACCTTAAGTGAACAAAGAGAGACTCGTGAGTCCACCCTCGCACATTAAGCCTGATGTAGCCATACAATCTCAAAATGAATAACAGTTACACATTCTGGACATACAATTTGTTACATGTGCTTCATGTCAACAGCGGAAAGTGAGAGCTGAGGAGTATTTAAATATTCAAAAGCTGCCTCTTCTTCTTCTTGCTGTCTTCCCTCAGCTTATTGTATGCCGGTGAGGGAAAAAAGAAAGAGGCAGAGACCCAGTCTCCCCGATATACAATATCATCTCTTAACATATTGTGTAGCTGTGCAACTTCTGGAACGGAGAACAAGACAGAAAACCTGAAAGAATAACTGTAAGATACTGTGTATCGCATATAGGAAGACATTGAGCCTACAGTATGCTAATGCTTTGTGCACATGCTGTAGTTTGTTCAATGAGTCCCATTTAATATACGGCAACTGCTGGTGAATGGTGACACATACATTTCTATGCTGGAAGAAATTTGACCTTCCATTTGGCAAATGAAGAGGCTGAAATCAAAATTTGCTACAGTCGTGTCTCATCTCAATCATGCTAAAGCCTCTGCGTTCAGAACACAGTCATTCACCAGGCTCGGAACGTCGCTTTCAGTCAAACAAAACCAAAGTAGTGGATACAAACCCTCATCTTCATGAATATCTTTAGTACAGAATAATTATACTTTCATTTTCTCATCAAAATATAACAATATTTACATATTTGCATCAGCTTTGAAGTTGTAAAATAAGCCAGATCATTTTTTCTATATGTCAAACATTAATGGCATAATTCATGATACCTGTAGCACCTGAGCAAAATCATGTTGTCTGACCACCGATCACAAAAAAAGAAGGAATTATGGATAACATCTCTTAAATTACATGAATTATAGCAAACACATTTATGTACATTGTTAAGCACTTACTTATATTTACAGTACAATCAAAGTTTTGGATCTTTAAGGCGCTGCTTTCTGTATCCCTCAGTAACCAAGGCGACACTAATTACTGACATTTAACATCAGAGTTGGGACAAGATTTTTTTTTTGCTTTTGAATTGATTAACTGAGATTAAAAGTATAAAAAAATAAAAGCACACAGACTTGCACCCTTTGCTTAAAATAAATCTTGGTATCAGGTCAGTGTCTTTAGCCAACATTTTGACATTAAGGATGTGCCGTGTTAGATTGTTAAAATGCAACAAAAATACCAAACAAAAACAAAATGCTATAAAATGCTAAAAGGTTCAGTGTTTCATTAAGCACATACGCTTTAAAAGATCAGACAGACTGCTCCAACACATTGCAAGTTCACATATATCATGTCTCACAAGTGAGTAGACTTTTGGACATTGCTGCTATTATGATATAGAAAGTGTGTGAGGTGGCTTATGGAACATTAGATCTTCATACCGAAAAACCTGAGTACTTTTTCCTCTAAAGCTGGAGTGCAGCTATTGTAGCTCTGAAGGTTTTGCAAAACAGCTGTAATACAGACATAAGCTACTTTGCTGACAGGCGCCTTTTCAGTGATGGTTTCTTCCTCCTCTCTGGCTACTCCTGAACTGCTTATTTTGACTTGACGTATACTGTATATTGGCAAGAAGCTGATCTAGAACAAATAGTATTTGCAAATATGCCACATAAAGTATGCAGTTAATGGCAACAACTATATCCAATTAAAAGACAGCGTCTTTTTAAGCACTCTGTGTGTGAGAACATCCGAATAGCTATGCTTCGGGAAGTATTTGCAAATACTATTTGCCCCAGGCCTGCACAGGAAACAGTAACTGTGTTTTCCTGGTCATCCACTGTGTCGTAGCACTGAGGTGTCTGTGGGTCTTGTGGCGTCTCCTCCGTCTGTCCGACTGTCTGTTTAAAAGTCTGCCTGTCACTTTGGGCGACCTGATTGCTCTGGAAGCAGTCGGTCACAGGGCTGCTTGCTGCTGGATGTCTGGATACTTCAGTCCATCATGTCCTCCTTCGAGTAGTCCCTGGATTTTCTCTTGAAGAAGCCCATCTGGAGGAGCAGATATTCAGTTATAAAACTTCCCACTGAAACAGTTAATCTCTATGGATGTGAAGCACTGTCAATAGTAACGGAATAGTTTGACGTTTTTGGAAATATGCTTTGTCCCTTTTGGTTGAGTGGTACTGTAAATGAAAGGATCAAATTAATGAGCAGGAGCTGATTGGTAGATGTTTTAAGCTTTTGGACAGAGGCTAACTGTTTCCTCTGTTTCCAGTCTTTTTGCTAAGCTGAACAAACCATCTACTGGGTGTAGCTTCATATTTAACACATGGATGTGAAAGCGGTGAACTAACTGTCAGCGAGAGAGCATATGATCTTACTTGCCAAAATGTTGAACCATTCATTTAAAAGACCCAAGTCATGGTGCATTTCATATTCTAGCAGTCTGCCTCAGGAAATATTACCTTCCAGAGAGCGAAGATGACAAGTGCTAAGATCAGCAGTCCTATCAGGATGCTGATGATGATGATCCAAATAGGGATTCCTCCTAATGTCTCCTTTGAAACCTGGATCTTCACCTGGTTAGCACGTACATACAAATTCATATGGTAAATGTACACATACATGCATGAAAACACACACACAAGTATATAATACCAAAACTTTATGACTCACATTTCTGGTCCTGTCACTGCTGTTCAGTTCAAACAGGTCTGTGTTTTTGATCCCCAGTGTGGCATTCACCAACATGTACAGACTGGAAAACTCACCCTGTAAGATAGATCTCCTTTAAACACTTGCTGTCTATACATCACTCAAATAACTGCCTTTTTTTTATCAGTCTATAATGTATTCCCATCCACGACAAACCAAACAACAATGGGATGTAACACAAGCACCCATGTCACCTTAAACCTACCTTGATGAATGTAGGTTTCCACACTCTGAATGTGACGTTGACCTGACTGATCGTGGCTTCGGGGATGGAGCAGCTGAATGATGTACAGTAGAGGTTTTCACAGCTCTGGACAGCAAATCAACACACAGTAATAAGTGAGTGACATGAATGTACTTTATATCGTAAGAGCTGAAAAACAGTCGGGTAATTTTGTGGCACAAGATAATTATCTTTATCTAAAAACTATCAACTCTATTAGTTGCATTATGTCTAGGACTTGGTTTGTACAAGTGACATAACATCCTTCATCAGCAACTAGCAGTATGGCAGAAAAACCTCAAAAAGCGTCCAAGCATGAAGCATGATGACCCAGGCAGACATGGATGTTGCATTACTGGCTGGTATTTATTAAATATTTGGAGTAGGCAATGTAGCTATTACTTATTATTTACTCCACCTAAATAACAGATTATTGTCTTGGAACAGTGGAAATTTGTCTGTATTTTTACAACTATTTATGGAAACAAGCATGCCTCATGCTCGTGCATGTGAACGTGTAATTACTCTCACTGCCAGAAGGGGGAGACAAAAGTTCTGCACTGCAGTTTTTAATTGCCTGTTCGTTTTGTACTTTAATAGATGGATTTCTGTATGCCTACATACAATTACATATTTCTATATTCAAGTGATATTTAAGGAGAAAACAAATTGGGAAACTGTTGCTTTTAATGAGGCAACACCTAACACCATTTGTTAGCTTTAGATCAGTTGCCATGGTAACTTGGATCAGACTTATTTAAGACTCCTGTATGAAACAGACTTTCCTGAAATACGCCTGGGTTTACTGGTAATCTGGATCTATGAAACACCCCTCGGGCCAGAGGTCTCACACTCAGAAAGAGGCTCATCACTCACCAGTAGGAAGACACTGAGTGTTTCCTTCTTTGGATTGATAATGTGAGTGTCTGGGCCAATATTATGAGGGTTGATCCAAGGTGCTGCGTCACATTTCACCTGGAGAGAAAGGAGAGACCGATATGAAGGTGGGCCTGTGTGTTTAGACACACTTTTGTGTCCACGTGTGTGTGTATGCATACCAGCGGGCTGGTGGTAACATTTATCAGGTACAGTAGGTTGTTCTTCCGAGGAGACAGATGAGGATACATCACTGTAAGGTCAAGGGGCGGGGTCACAATATCACCTGACTTCTCCACCTGAAGAGATGTGAGATAGAGAGGTAGAGTGAAATCCAGAGGACGCAGGACAGAACATCATTTTATAAACATGCACCATATCTGGATTACTAGACAAACCACATCTGCATGCAGTTTTATACTCCACGTATGTATTAACAAATCACGACATATGATCTCTGTCAGGAGATGTTACCGTGTAACTGATGTGGACCTCCTCTCCAATCATCCTGGTGTCATTCACCACACTGGCATACTTTTCTCCCTCCTTCACTACAATGTGTTCATCCACAGGCTGCCTAAAAGATGCATTTTTAACAAAGATCATATTAGACTTTCCCCTTCTCAATCAGAGCTTCAGATACAGACAAGTAAATGTCTGACAGAGACCCCCATAGCCCACTCCTCATCTCTTTAGGCTAGTGGTTCAAGGCTACATTAGCTGCTACTAGCACAACGCACAACTGTTTTGGTCTCCACCATCTCCTGAGGATAATATCTGGTTCTTTAGTTGCTAAAGAATAATCGCAGGTAGGTAATCAGGTAGTGCACAGTGGGTTTTTAAGAGGTTTTTGACAATAACACTGATGAGAGCGCTGAGATTGAACTAAAACAGTAAAACCAAAACATTGAGGTGAAAGACGATAAAATGCTTCGTAGAGTTAAGGGGCGCTGCAGAGTCGGCCGATAATTCTCTGAGGGTTTGTCGCCATGAGTAACAACTTTCACGTACAAGCAGTCATGTGATCCATTGTTGGTACAAAATATAGGCTTAATACGTCCTTATTAGCTACAAGGTCAAAGCAAGTTATTTCAGTACAGGACCACACACCAATGCCTCCTTGTATAGTGTTTCCAAAATGTAAATATTTGAGAAATTCTGATTTGTAACATTCGACCGTGACAGGACTATAGTAACCAATATTGTATCCACTTCTACAAAGTAAAGTGACAGAGGAGCAGATGATCTCTAATGAGTCCAACTACTCACACTGAGAATATGAGTCCAGCTTCATACTTCACAGGGATGGTGATTTGCACCATGTTGTCATTCAGGGTAGAAGACAGCTCCTCGCTGTCACTGTGGGAAATGTAAACATATTTGTACAATTCCAATGTGTCAAGTTAATGTGAAAATGAAATAAGGTACCAATTCTCTCACCTTGTTGCTGTCACATTGATCTGAATTACCGCCTGAACATGTTTGGGATTTATCTCAAATCTCACTTTGAAATTTTCCTGCGGATATTAGATGACATCACATATTTAATTAGCCGTAGGAAAGATGAGAAACAACTATTATATTCTACAGGTTTTTATGTAGCCAGCATCCTGCACAGGACAGATTAAGGTCATGTGTGCTGAAACTAACCTCTACATTGGTTCCCAAGAAGGGGTATCCAACAGCACACTCCACTTTTGTGTCATTCAGAGAGCAGGCCTTGTCCGGCTGTAAACACAAAATAAAACACGTCATCACACACATTCCTTCAATCTCTACACAGTAAAATGGCACAAACAGAGGAGTACATGAAATCTCACCTCTACTTTAACATAGTTGATGTTTGATGTGAAGCTGAGGGTGACTTTAGTGTTGTAGGCGTTGTCTTTGCTGTTTCTGACGTTGATGTTCACATCAATCTTGTCTTTGCTTGCTTTGATGAGCATTCTGGAGAAGCAAGTGAAAACCGTCAGCATGCTCGGTGGTGATGCACATATCTTCCCACAAGGGTGCAGTCATGCACTTAAGGGGTTTGTACTTTAATATGCAGTACATTATATACAACTTTTTTTATATACAACCATATGTACATTGAAACAGTAATTGCAAAAACAGTCTCATGTCTCAGTTTTCAGTTATTTTACTAAATCATGTTTTTTGCACTCGCTGTAATTGTTCTTACTGTCCATACTGCCTGTGAAAAGATCCCCTCCTAATGCAGCTCCAGTATTAGTCTGTCTAAGTGGATACCTTTCAAAGTCACATTGTTTTGGATATGAAATTCCCTCTTGGGAACAATACCTCCACTGGCAAGGAAACATTTCTTTGGTTAATTCAGACTGCACATTGGACACTGAAATCAATTTTTGCACAAAAAGAGGACTCCAGATTATCCACCCAATCTCCTAAACTGAAATCTCATTATGAAGTAATCTCTCTGTAGCCTGTACCAGTGGAACATAACTCTTTCAATGTACACATTGGCAGGTAGGTGTTGTTTTACAACAAACTTAAAACAATGTGAACATATTATTTAATGCTAATTCCATTTACCGTTTTACACTTGGCTCTGCTTTGAGAGAGAGATCAGCAATGCACTTCTCATCGTTTCCACAGTCCACTAAGGGAATCTGCAGGGTAGAGACATACATTTTCAGATAACAGATTTTAAACAAGGGAGAAGCAGTGGGTGTAGTTTTAAGAATTCTTAACTTTTTTTTTTATTCAAAGAAAATGTTCATAACAATTTTTAAAACTAGGATTTTGAAATAGTGGAACAACACTATAATCCTCTACAGAAATAGAAGTAACAGAGACATGAGAATCCAAATGGGCTGCTTTGCTGTATATTTGTTTATACCACTGACTAAATGGGTGCACTCATATGACCTCAATTTCCTTTGCCGTTTCCCCCAGAGTGTTTGAGGGGTCACAGTCACATTTGTTCCCATTCTCAATGCCCAGCGGACTGCTAGGATCAACAGTGTCTACTCTCCCAAGAAGGGACGGGGGACTATAATATCATATGCAGCACAATGTCAAAAGAAAACCCTCAGTTTCCGCTGGATGACTTCCCCTTTCTGTGTGAGCGTGTCCCTTCTCTTCCTTACAATAACAATAACAGGAGAGGTCCTAATAATGCTTCCCCGCTTGTGTAAGTGTGCACTGCTGCTGTGACAGTATCTGACACCGAGGGAGTCAGGATGTGTCAGGGGGAAGTGGTGTTGTTACTGCTGTGTATTTCACACACCCAGGCTTTAACTGCTTTTGTGTTTGTTTCATGTTGAAGCTAAATTCTCATGTTATATTTTCCCTCTTTATCTGGACACATCACTCATTGCATTACTTATCTGGAAAGCCTAGTTAGAGCAACTATGCATGTGGGAGTGTGGGAAGGCTGTCCTGGCTGTTGGTGTTGACACACTAATGCAGCCTTCAGGAAACACTGAGGGATGGCAGTCAGCTGTTGCAGATGCTAATGTACTGTAACAGCAGCAGGTTTGGACACGAACACTCCACTTCTTGGATTGTAGAGACACAGATGGATGATGTTTGTGACTCTAAATCCTCTGCTTACTGTTAATTGTCAGTTAAGTACTGAGGAAAGACCCTTCAAAGTGACACAAAATAGTCTTACTGTCTTATTGATAGATCTGGGAAGGCTTTCATCCAGGACAGGGCCTTGGTCCTCATCAGCCAGTCCAAACTCCAAAGACACCATGAGGGGGTCTCGGAAGTCCAGACGGGCCTGTCGAGGAAAAGGGGACAGGAGCATGACAGAGGATGGTGAGGAGGAGGAAGGAGGGGAATAAAAGATGAAGGAGAATAAAGAAAACAAGACATTCAATTCCTGGCAGTGACAATATCTCCCACTGTCCCACCTAAGTCAGTAAACGTCAACCTCTGGGCACCATGAATGTATGGAGACACCTTCACGGCAAGTGGCAGACTGACATTGCCATCCCTAAAGCTAAGCTGCTGTCATGGCTAAAAAGATGTTCAATCGACTAGAATAATTAAGAAATCTGTGTGTTGCAGTGCGATATGTGTTATGTCAACACAATAAAGCATTAATATAGGCTGTATCTATGTGCACTGAATACTATAAATCAGTGCTATTGTTCTAAGACAGAAATACTGAAGTGGACAGCTGAGATTTTCCTTACTGGTTTGGCGCTAGAGATTCTAACAAACTGGAGGCATTGCCTCAGCACACTGAGTATTAAAAACATTTTTTGGGGCGTAGATTCATTTATGACACATCTGCTTTTGGTTCGTACAGCTGTTGTTCAGATCTGTTCAGATTTGGTTCTTAGAAATCTTGGACTCAGGTAAGATAGCTGTGGTGCTTTTTGTGTGCGATAAGTCCTCTGCCTGGGACGATGCACACACTGGTACACTAGAACACAGCGAGCATTCATTCTGGGTACACACAGCAACAACAGCTGTTTCCACTGATTAGTTCCTCCGTCTCTCGCCTAGGGGCGGCTAATCAGAAAAATCTATTGCTGCCGTGAACAACTGGAATGAGAGACTTTGTGCACATGGCTTTAAATGTCACATTGCTAGAGAAACCGCTTAGGTTTACAGTGTGTGGTGTAGCTGTGCCGTACAAAGGTTGAACTGTGATGAACAATCTGTGATGGGCTTGTTGGGCCACTTGTAGAAATCCTGCTTGACCTTAAATGTCACTTTGCCGCACCTCATTTACTCTTTCTCTCAGCTCTCATTCTCTTTTCTTTTTCTCATTCTCTCTCCTTCTCTCCAACTCTGCAAGTGTGCAAGTGCCTCGTGCCTCTAGACAATTTATCACTGCGGCATGCTTTGATCAGGACAAGTCTGTTTCATGTTACAACTACGGTCCTCCTGCTCTCCATAAGACATCTCACATCTTTGTCCTGTCTCCTTTCTGGCTCGAAACCTCATTTTCATCTCCAACTAGATTACAATATAACTTTCATGAATGAAGGTCACAAATACTGAAGGCATCCAGCTGATCTGAGTATTGTGCCTCGTGGATAAGCACGTAGTCTGGGGGTTGATTTCTTACAGGTCAGAACATCACTAACCCCATGTGTACATCATAAAGATCAGAGCACTTGCCGACATCATGAAGATCTCTTGCACACATTTTCTCTCTCTGTCTTTGATGGTGAAGCTCCTGGTAATCCTACGATCGCTTTTATCGTCCGAGTCAATAAATGAAGCTCTGGCTTTTGCACGCAGAGCATCCAGAGTCAGATCATAGCGAATCTCTACGAGACAGGGATAAGAAAACATGGAGGAATAAAACACAAGTTGGACAGTAAGGGGGCAGAAGAACAAATGAATGACACATCGTGGGATGCTGAATGGCTCACCTGCAGTAGAGTTTAAGTCCTGCTGGTCAGACTTGATACTGTACGCAAAACACACCTCAGTTGTTACACACACAGATTTGCGTCCTCCATGTTCACACTGATACTGAGACTGCTGCAGTTTGATTTTAACAGGGTCAAAAGTCATGTTGGCGTGGAGCTCTGCAACATCTCTGGACCTGGAAACCAAAACACAATTGCCAACGTCAGTGGTGCAATATGTGTTAGTGTGTGTGTGTGTGCTGAACAGTGTGCATGTATTTACTTTTGCAAAGAAAGGAACAAGAAGCGGATGTGTCTTGAGCATAAAACTTGGACTCAAGTCTCTCGATCCAACTGTTGAGCTTTCTAAAACACGGCCAACAGTCCAGGAAGAACAACCGCCTGCTGCCAAATCCTATTTAAACTCTAAGCCACTTGGGAGATGGAGTTTTCACACAGCTTAGCTGAGCCTCTGCCAGTAGACACTGTGGGAGAAGGGAAGTTAAATCATGGTGTGGGCTGACGTTTCAAAACTTTGCGGGTTGAAGTCTGAAGGCTGGTGTCCAACAGTGAAGTTTGTAGCCAGAAGTTTTACCCCGAGAGATCATTAGGAAGTTGTTGGTCTCAAGCCTACAAGCCCAGCGGGACACTCACAGCTGTCTAAACCCGAGTAAGACAATGTGAAACGGACATGTGATATGATGTCTCCAGGATTCAGGCGCTGCTGCTGGTGATGATTCAAGTGGAATGTGTAGTGCTTGGAGTGAATGTTTACATGTAAGGATGGGCCATGTCTCACCAGAATAACGAAGCCCCTCCCAGACCTCCTATTGTCATATCAGTGATTCCGTCTCCATTTAGATCCATGACTCCATGTATGGACTGACCAAAGAATTTCACCTTTTCACCGTCCCCACCTGCAGGGATACGCTAAAGAGGCAAAAACAATTAGGGTGCATTTAAAGGATAATTCTGGTTTATTTCAGTATGGCATATTTCCGTGTGGCTAGCGTGTGGCAGTATATGAATCATGCCACCTTTATTGTAGAACCCCCTACAGATTTCTTTGTATTAATCATTTCAACACAGAAAGTAGCCACCTGGAATGGCCATTAGGACAAACTGCATCGGGATCTGCATTCGGGTCAACTTTCCAGCCGACGTAATGACCCTGCATAATCATCCGCGCACACCAGTTTCTTTAAATGTGTGTGGTTGAATTTTACTGTGTCATAAAAGCTAAATACAATGGTGAATTATATACAGACAGATGGACATATAGAAGAGGTAAGACAAAGAATGAAGGCAAAGGGAGGAAGGGAACAGGACCGTCCTCACGAGCGACATACCTCAGGAAACTAGTGTTCCTGTGGTCACTGCTCTCCACAGTCGACTGAGGAGGAAACCGTTGCTACCACCAGTGGGACCTGTTGATGCCAAAACTGGAAAATGTAGATGTGTCCATGGGTGAGAGTGAACCCAGCTGTGTTACTAAGTATAACAAATGAATTTGCAGCTCATACATCACCAAGAAACGACAGAGGCTGGCGGTCAGCTCTCTGTATGGTCAGAAAGAAGTGCATGACCCATCAGCATCAAACACAAGCATCTGGTTATAAATGTTCCTTTACCCATCATGATCCAATTCAGGCAGTTACCTGGATATAGATCCCTATGCAGTTAGCCAGTGTGGTTATTACAGGGGCCTACTTTCTGTGTTGTCCACGAAATGTGCCAGGTTGAAAAATACCAGAATTTTCCTTTAATCTAAATAAACAATTACAAATCTTCTGTTAGTGGCACTGAAACTGTTCTCACCTGTACAAATTTCTCTTTCAGCGTCGTCTTATCTCCATGATAGATGTAAACGGCCCCTCGGTGGTCGTTCTCAAAAGGCGCACCAATCGCCACATCATTAAGCCCGTCAAGGTTGAGATCTGATACTGCTGCAATGGCTGTGCCAAACCGGGCACCACACGGTTCATTTTTATTAGTGCAGCTGGCTGAGTGGGCAGTACAACAGGACTGATTGACAGGCTTTAAAGTGAACTCGTGCTCAAACTGGCCGTCCTGGTGATGGAGCAAAGAAAAAAGGACGTGAGGAGATCACAGTCTTCTCAGTGTGAATCTGACACGATCAAATTTCAATCAAAGACACGCACAAACAAGCAAAATACCTAATTTTCCGTTTCCTGTACCTTGTTGAGTTTGTAGACATAGACTTGTCCCTGCTCATCTCTTTCTGAGCCCATGTACATTGGCGCTCCAACCAAGAGGAGATCTGTGTAGGAATCCCCATCCACATCCACAGTCTGTAGAACACTGCCGAAGTAGGAACCAATCTGTACAGAGGAGTCAAAAATGATCATAAAAAAGTGAGCATTGACTATTTAAGCACTGGATTCCATAGCAGCATGTACAAAATCAGATACCCAGTTAGCTTAAATCTTTCAGCTTTTCAGACAGATTTGTTCAGGAAGGAACGGAGGCTAGCCGAAAACACCAAACTGAAAAAGGCTCACCTGTTCTCCTTTCAGTATCTGTGACACAATGATGTTGTTCTTTTCATTCAGGCGGTAGATCACAACCCGGCCTGTGTGGTTGTACCGCGGCGCGCCTGTGATGTACAGCACTCCATCAGGGGTGGACGCTGACTGAACATCATAGCCTACGGAGACATGTGCATACACAACACTGTATTCAGTTCAACACATTCATAAACAGGAATCATCAGGAAGGTGTTGTACACTTCACGATGCCATGAGAGACACCCATTCTGGCTCTCTATTTATAAATGCGTCCTTAGCGAGCTGGTTACATCTCACTGTGTGGAGGAAACTGCTCACACACTCACAGACAGGCCATGTATGCAAAGTCTGCGGTCTGACCTTTGGGTATGAGCGTGCGCCAACAGCTGAGTTTACAGTACACTTGTCTGGGCCTACTAGTGCTCTTTCTAATGACATGTTGATTAAATAACTTGATATTAAGATGCTGTGGTTGCTCTACAAGCCATAAAAGGCAGCAGGACGGAGTAAAGAGCCTGTATTTATTATCTATGTGACAGAGAGAGAGAGAGAGAGAGAGGCATCTGCTGTTCCAGTGTTAGACAAATTACATATTTTACTCCTCCATGCAACAGAGACTATATTTATTCTGCAGCAGTAAATTTTAGCTTAATCTCTTAAAAGATCTTGCTTTTCTCTCTTTGTGTCTAACATGAAAACACTCAGCCCAGGGCCTTTAAGATATCACGAGTCAACTCACCGGTGTACCCGGCAAGTCTTTCGTACCCAGCCTCAGTCTGTGAGTCAAAGAACTGGTCCTTCCCTGGAACAATCGTTCCTCCGGCGGTGTGCATCACCACTGTCCCGTTCCAGTCATACGCACCCACTGCTCCCAGTAACACACCTTCCTACAGGAGACAACAGAGCTGATATCAGATTTATGCTGGTATGGGATAGGTAGCCTGCTAGGATCCTTTTCTTAAGCAAAAGTAGTAATATACCATAATGTAAAAACACTAAATTCCCAGTACATGTTGCAAAATTTTACTTTAAGTATAAAAAGTAAAAGTAGTCATAATACGGAAAGGCTCCTTTCAAAAGGTATATTATTACATTATCTCCCACGGTTGGAATATTATTACTGATGCATTGTCATGAAAACACTAATCAGTATTTAATGGTGTATCAGGTTGCAGTGGAGATCATTTTAATTACTAACACGCTTTTGGATGTAACAATACCAACAATCTAATAATAAATCCTAAATAATATTAAATAATTTATATCTAAAACCTGAACATGCAAAATAACAAATAACTAAAGGTATGAAATAAATGCAGTGGATTAAAAAGTACAGTAGTTTTCTCTATGTATTGGAAATCAGGTATAAAGCAGCATAAAATGGAAATTGTACCTGTACAAAATTGTAAAAAAAACAAAAGTACAATTTCTGAGTAAATATACTTGGTTACATTCCAAAATAGACCCATTAGTTTAACTAAGGCTAAAACATTTAGCCATTTAGACACATAATTAATAAATCAATAAAATGATAATTAATTAATCAATTCATCAATTAAATGTTAAAAACTTATTTTCTAAGGGAAGTAATTACAAACATTCAGTGGTTCCAGGTTCTATGTAAGTATCTTCAGTGATTTCTTTGTTTTGTATCTTACTAAATTGAATAAATTAGGGTTTTGGATTGTTGCTCAGACCAAACAAGCAATGTGAGGACATCTCCTTGGGGACAGAAAATTAACTTTATAACCTCATAATAAAGTAGACACATAAAATAGACACATAAAATAAAATACAATAGAATAAAATGCAAAGCAGAACATAGAAAATAAATATCAAGGAATCAGTTTTTTGGTCAACAGGAAATTGAGTTATTCAATAGGAAGGGAAGGATCACAAAGAGGCTCTTTGCAGCTCTTGCCCATTAAAACAAGGCTTAACATGTTTAGCAAATAGGGGAACAGCTCAGTGTGATTAAATCTGTTTTTTTTAAGTTGAATGGGCCACTGCAGCCACAGAGGTGGTGTACACAGTGACCGAGGAGGTGATAAGTGTGAGTCAGGAGCAGGAAGAGAGATAGGCGTAAGGAGGGAGCAAGTTTGTTTTTAAATAGACATAGGAAATACCTGATGAATGAATTCAAGAGGCATGTGAGGGGGCAAAAGCATGCATGTTGCTTTAACCGTGGTGAACGAGCATCTGATTCAACATCCCTCTCTGTCTCTGTGCATGCCTCGTGTTAGCCTTTCCGTTTCTTTCTGCCTGTCTCGCATTGGGAGCTTAGCCACTCTCATGCAATCAGACAAAACACAACCAGTCTGAGGTCTACAGCAGTGTGAGCAGAGAGGACAGAGACAGTCTGTGTCTGGAAACTACTGACCGAGGTGAATCACCAAAGGGTTGAAGATGCACTTGAGATAACACTGTGGCATTGTGTCTGGACGAGTTCGTTAGCTGAGCAAATATCCTGGCCAACACATACACTTCCACGCAAGCACGTAGAATAAACAGTTCCTTTTAAACTAAACGCCTGCAGACATGTAGAGTTCACTGTGATCTAAAGATATGATGCACCCATCTGTAATTCGGCCTGGTTCGGTCTGGTCACAGACTTTCACATCACAAATATGGCATTTGTGTATTTCTCTGACATAAATAATTGGATTAATACTTACTTTAGAAGTATGTGCACTGAACCCAGCTTGGGACATCTCCATCTCAAAGGAGGAGGTGAAATTTCCAGTAGTAGCTGAGGAAGGTAAAGTCAATTTTAACCTTTTATATAAAAATACAATCAAACTATTTCTTCTAACTAAGGATTAAGGTAAGTGAACATGTACAACTTAGTGAGCATTTAATGTATGTGATACCTTCTAAGGCAAAAATCCTGCTTCCCAGAGCATCCACAATGGTCAACAACGCCACCTCATCAGACACATTGAAGAAGTGTTCTCGTAACGGCTTACTGGAGATGGACTCAATTTCCTTGATAAACTTCTGCACTTCTTCAGCACTTTTGTTTTGACGATTGTAGTCTCCCAAAACCTGGAAACAATAATACACTATCTTAAAGACGCTGGTCAGGTTACTTTCCCTTGATTTAATTTGAATGATGTTGCTTATTTGATCAATCCTGTCATTTGACTAAATTAGCAAATTCTAGTTGACTGAAATGATTCAATATTTCAACAGCACAAAGGTAGTTTGTACTCACAGCAATGCCAAACCTCTCGATGTCATCGTTGTCACAGTCTTCCATGACCTTGTCTAGATTATGGAAGTCATGTGACTCTCCGTCAGTCACAATCACCATGACTTTTTTCACCCCAGGTCGTGCACCACGCTCTGGCATGAAGGCCTCCTTCCTGATAGGTAGAAATTTTTAAAATTCAGTCAAAAGAACATGAATTCTGGATCACCCGCTGAAACCGGTCCTTAAATGTAGTCTGTGTTGCCTATTTTGGTGTAAAATCAAGTGAGACTCTTTAGAGCTAAGGTGAACTGGGGTGAACTGGCGGTGCCCGGTTCGCCCAAATGGGTGAAAGGTTACTGTTGAGTACCTGGCAGTATCAATCCCCAGGAAAGTCATGGTCTTGAAACCGGTCTGCTGAGGAAGGTCTTCTACAAAGTCCAGCAGAGCACGAGTGTTGTCAAACTGGCTCAGGTTGACACGGTGAGTCACAGTCTCACCGTAGGACACTATGCCAACCTGGAAAAATCACACACACACACACACACACACACACGCGCGCACACACACACGCACACATGCATTTTTCTTATAAATATTCTACATTCAATTTATTTTTCCTTTTCTCTCCTTCCTTCTTTTTCTCTTCTTTGCGTCCCCTCGCAGACGTTATGCTGAGGATGTGGTTGGGTCTGTTGGGGTTGATATGACACAATGTTCTTTATACAGAAGGCAGAAGACTTCAGCAGCCATGGAAGATGTGACTTACAACCAGTGGGATCCAGAGTAAGAGGACTTTCCAGTGTTTCCCTTTGGAAAACTCCACAAACTCCACGCCAGATCAGTGTAACCATAATAAAAACTAACCACCAGTTTGAAGAGCGATCCAAGACAAGTGGACAGAAATACACTCAAGGTATAACTTACTAAGGCAAGGGCTGAAATCACTTTTAAAAAAAAGGCTTCAGTTCATAACGTCTGCTTTATGAAGGACATCTTACAGTTAAACTCAGTGTTGGCACCATGTGGAAAATTCCATAATGGAAGCAATTCAGTCATCAAATACAATGTAATATAAAAAACTGAGTTGGCAGCAAATAATATATTCCTTTATTCATCCTTTTTCAATATTAGTCTAATCTTATATAAACCAATCCACTCTATGTTTAAATCCGCAACCTGATGTTTAAAACTGCATATACTCATATATTTAGGATAAAAAGAGTCATTTCAAATATGGCTTAACATTGCTATTTAAAAAAATAGTTTCATTTGTGTGACGAACCTGTGAGAGTTTAGGTCCAATCTCAATCTTCTCGATGAAACGGCGCAGAAAATCGATGATACTGGACCAGGGGTAGATACTGTTGGATCCATCCAGAACTATCACTATGTCCAACTCCTTGGCGCACTCTGGAACAAAAACAGGAATTATACTTCATTAAATGGGTTTAGTTTGCTTTTGATTTGCAGTTACAGGTATGCTGAAAGGTGAGATTTGTTCTTTTTTCTATACATGTCTTTAAATCTTTACGAAGATGAATGGCGGGTTTCAAGAAATAAATTAGATTATGTAATACATCCAGTCCCTTTCCGTTTACTTGTGCCCACAGGACACACTACAGTGGCTCAAAATCAAACCGTAATAATGTGGAGCAGCGCTTCCCACCCTGAGGGTAGGGACCCCCACGAGGGGTGACAAGTTAAATCTGAGGGGTTAACACATTTTTAAATGAGCAGGAAAGCATTTAAAACACTGCAGATGAAATGTTCCTACTACTGATCCCATAGACATGTAGTAACTGGATTTAACAAGTGACTGTGAGTGAGGAAAAGCAGAGAAGTCCCTAAAGTCTGCTTAATCTTTTATATTTTCCAGTTCTTAGATTGACTTTGATTCAATGCTACTCAGTTTAAAACCAGGGACATGTTAATATATGATCAGTCAGTGCATGTGCTTGCTTCTGTTAAAGGAATAATAGAGAAAGTTACACTGAAAGAATCAGACAAAGACAAGCAGAAAATGACTGTAGACCATTTACTCTCCGGCTCTTTCTAGTTTCCTTCCTGGGAAACAGAGTGCAGGCCCAGTAAACTGTCTCCTAACTTGGGCATACAGCAAGGCAGAAGGGCTGGGCTGGGCTGGGCTGGGCTCAGAGAGGGATGGGGGTCGCAGACAAGTTTACATTAAGAAGAATGCTCTGATCTCCCTCTTCGCTGAGGGAGGGTGAGTTTGATGGCAGGGTCTTGGGTGGTACTACTGCGAAGAGTAGATCATAATCTCTCATCCTCTGACAGGCAATTTGTTCAGATGCCGTCACGTCCTGTGTCTCATTTTTTGTCACGCTTCGTACCTTGCACGGCCGGTGCCACAGAGTTGAGGATCTTGAAGGAAGAGCTGACATTCGCACAAACCCCTGAGATGTACTGCTGCTGCCCGCACATGTAGCCGTACTGAGGACCGCAGGCCTGTGCAGACGGGAAACACGCACAGACAAACAAACTGAGGCTGTAGCTGCTTGAGAAAGTCTAAGTTACAGGCTGTGACTGGTTAGCTTTCCACCAGTATGAGGTCATGGGTGAGAGGATGTTCAGGGCTACTGAAGACCAAAAACCAAGAGGAAAGAACTACTCAAACTGTGGATTACACAGAGACTATTAAAAACCACCGCAGTTCTATTTAGACTATAGTTCTCCGGAGAGAAACAGACCCTGCGAGGAAGCAGGGCTTTAAAATTACCAACAATAACTGGAAAATTTAATAACGTCTATTAATCCTTCAGTCTCATTTCCTCTGTGCTTTCCTTACATCGAGTTCACTCTGTTCACAGTCTTATTAGAACTATGCTAACGTTTTCTAATTAGCAATAAACACAAATTACAACTGAGGCTGATGGGAATATGATTAGAAAGAAATTAGATTATGTAACGCATTCATTTCTTTTCACGTTCAAATTGTCAAATGTTTCAGATTAACTCTGACGGGTGTTGAAATTGTGTGAAGGGTTACGTTATGAGTTACGTTAACCTCATTAAGGATAAGAGCTCCAGTTACACTTGCAGCTGGACAGGATCTGCCTTCACAGCATTAAATTTTCTTCAACTAAATAACAAGTTGTATAAATATATATTCATTGAGCACTCGTCTTTTGTTAGTTCTTTTGACACCCTGCTAATCTCACAACCATATGGGAATAAAGTTTTACTAGAGTTCATAACCATAAAACCTAATAGATGTTCCCCCTTCCTACATACACATATATTACTGCATTTGTGCAGTTGATTCACAGTAACTTGTAACATTCCCAGGACATGAAGCCTCACTAAGAAACATGCAGGGTCAAGCCCACTCTTTCCATAGGGCCCAAAGGTCTATTTAACATATACTTGCTGCCCAGTTTCTTGCAGAAAAATATGCAAAGTTCGCTGTGTTCAGTATGGAAATGTTACTTTAGAGCACTTTTATATATATCACAAAGAGCAGCTTCTCCCTTACCAGAAAGCCGCCGTTGGGATTGGTCACCAGTGTGGTTCCCATGGTCATGTTCTCCTTGACTTCATGTAAGTTGGGAACTGTTGTGTTTTCTAGGGAAAATATGGATGAATAAACAGAGTGAGACAAACAGAGAAAGAACAGCTGGGCAAATTCCTCTTCTGCATTTTCCCATAGGGAGAGAGCCGCTCAGCCTCCTTCCTTACTTCCGTCTTCCCCGAGAAGATGTAATAACCGCTGACATGTGGTTAAATATAGGATGTTTCATTACTTTACCATACTGTCCCTCAGTTTGTAGCTCACGGCAATTAATAGAGGATACGGAGCACAAAACATAATGCTGTGTTGATAAACATCCCAGCTGCGGTGAGGAAGAAATAGAGGACTAGAATCATTAAGCAATCACAACATGTGGCTAAAATTAGAAGGTTACAACAAACTATTGCTTAAGCTTCAACTTGGGAATGATTTGGATCTTTACTTTTCATTCCAAGGGGATCCCACGTATTCTCACAAACTCATTCACATGCCGTTTCAATTTAAAGTCAACTCTTTACCAATCCCTGTGAGGGGGTTTTGATAGTTCACCATTTCTGATTCTCACTAGCAGCCAGTTATGGCTTTGACATCCTTTAAAACACGCATGCAACAGAACTGTTACTGGTTAGTAGTGTGGCGTGATGACCTTGCTCTCTTCATCTCTGTGTGAATACAGAATCATATTCCCTTCCTCTATGTCCCGTCTTCATGTTAAACCAGAAAATACAGAAGGAAGCTCTCCTTATTTCTTAGCTATCTGATAAAATGAGTGACATGGGCCAAGATCTTGCATCTCATGATGCGTCCACGTGGGACTGGAGGCAACTTTGAGGAGAATGCATGCATTGTCCTGAGTGAACTGTGAACTCCAGATAACTATCAGAACAAATCACACAATCCTTCCTGGTCTGACCTTCAAAATAAAAGAGAAATATAGGTGGAATACCATTTGTAAAGAGGCTTCTACTTAATCAGATCACAATTACACAAAGTGATTTAGTCTGTGGCGTCTGTAAGTTGCAATGCTTTTCTTTTAAAGAGAAGTTTTGTGTGACTTTATCCACACATCCACATCCATGTCCATTTAAATGCAGCATTTCAGTTGATCAAGATTATACTCTTCAGTTACGTACGCACAACATGCATAAAAACATTGTTTTGTTTTGTGCATTTTATATCATATTTCTGAGATAAGTACTATGTAGTTCCTTCAGCCTGCAGCCCCTGTAAGTCTGCAGCCTGAATTTGCAATTGCGCAGCCAACAGATTATTTTTATTGTCTGTCATTTGGTTTCAATTTTCCAAACAGAATGTAAACATATAGCAGCACTGTTTAGCGGAAAATGTGGATGTTGGGATTTTCTTGCCAGTATTTCATCACACATAATAGTCCTGGCATAACCACTTTTCGATTTAATTGGTCGGACGGAAACATGATTAAAAATTACAACATAACAACCACACAAATTAAAGTTAGCTCATTATGGTTTGGCACATGTCTCTCTTGTGTGGTGGAGTAGTGCAAATCTAGTATGGAGACAGGTCTGGCAATATGAGACTACGGCTTATCAGCCAGTGGGCATAGACCTAAATTAGGGATCAGACTTATATGTGACTGATGAGCCCTTTCCTTCATTAAAATATCAGCATTTACTCTTCCTGCTGGGCTGTGCTTAAACTTTGGATCATGCTCCTCGGGTGAGCTCAACAAAGACAATTGTAAATATCCACGTAACCTGTTTTTTGAAAACAATCAAGGGTAAAAAAAAAATTCAGATCACTGTTGCTGTTATCTTCATGCAAAGCACTCCCAGTTGTTTGCTGACTGCTCTGGCTCCAGCTGCCAGGCTCAATCAATTCCCAGTGGATGTTTTCCAGACTAAACTAGAGTTTGTGAGATTTGGGCTTTTGGCTGTCTAAGTCATCCAAGATAACAAATACAGTACTTTCCTCTGGTGAGTAGTGGAGTATCATTTCCAGCCCTGACTGCAAATTATCATTGCGTAAAGCCACTAATTTACCAACAGCAAGAGAACTGTAATTCCCCTTATTTGATAATTCTGAGGTGTGAACAGCTGTGTTGAAAAGTCTTAATCCCTGAGCTGAGAGTTGGTGTGCAGATCTACTGCACACACTAGCTCTCAGTCCTACAGTAGACACACAGACAAACACTGATGGAGGCTTTGCAGGCTGCTGACCAGGAGCTAAGTTATGTTTATCTGTTTAATTAAGATCTAATTAGAAGGATGAAACATTAAAACCTTGTTTATTTACTGTCTTCCTGTTCTGATGGGCCTCACTTCCTCCCCATGAGACTCAGTCAAATGTACAATCGACTCACACACACACACGGAAGTGTAAAATTACACAAAAACTGCCACAATACAGCTCATATTAGGGCTGCAAGTAGTGATTTTCATTATCAAATAATGTCCCGATCAGCTCTGTACACACACAGACTTCAATGCACACAAACACACACACACACACACGGTAATCTTACTAGGCAGCTCCAGTTTGACACATGTGTTGTCCCCCTTCCCCACAGGACACTTGTAAACGTCTCCTGTCCTTTTGGCTGGCTGGCCCGACAGCGGCGATCCAATCAGAACCCTGAATAAATAAAGAACAGTTGGGATTGGTCGGTTAGAAATCCTGCCAACAACCACACAACAGCGTCACAGTTTTACAATTGCGATTGCGAAGCATAATTGAAGTGTTACTGCAGCAATTAAACATCGGCATGTTGGAACCAGTGGGAGTTTTTTTCTAATTCACAGCAATTTAGATTAGCCTTAGCTATACAAGTATAATAGAATAATACAATAATGATAATAATTGTGAAATGAAACATAAACAGCAGGTTTTGGTTGATGAAGCTGTTAAGGTTTAATTTTAATTGGCTTAGGAATCTGTGGCCATCATATTATTATATTATCACCATAAAAAGCAAACACTTCACTTTATTTTCACCTCATTACACACTAATGCATGATATGTTGCAAATGTTTGCAGTGTTATTGTACATTGTAAAGTGTCTATATCTACCCAGCCCGTGTGTGTTACAACTGTCCATGTGTGAGTTTCATAACATCACGTCGCTCCATCAGTAAACCGATGCTAAAAAGAGTCAGTCATCTGCCTTCATGCAAACACTCAGGCTTATTAACATTCCTGACCTCTAATGATCCGTGGTCATCTAAAACGAGACACGGAGTGGTACAACAACAACGCGCTCTCTGCTGAGAGAAATAACACAAGGTTATTGAATCATTCATGACTCAACAGGGTGAGAAATAATTGCTTATTCTTTGAATTCATCTGTAAATGATGTTTAAATACATAAATGATTGTCACAGACTGATGGCTTTCAACACACCACAAGTGTTTCTCAACTGTCAGCTTATTGCTTTTCCTGCTTTCATCACTGCAAAAAGATCAATTCAAGAATATATAATATGAAATAATATATTATTTTAATCCTGTTTTCCTTATGCAAGCTAAATGACCTTGTCAAACACCATTTTCATCAGATCATTAAACTTCTGTCAGGAAAAGTGGTCTTGACTTTTAGCCACACTGATGATGTGGCTCTAAGGATGGAAATTTTAGTCATTTGGTCCGCCACCTTTGTCCAGGCTGAAATATCATTAAATATTTCACCATGAGATTCTGACAATCTTAGTGCCCAGGTAATCGATCCTAGCACCGACATCAGGTCAGTTCTTCATGATTCTTCGTGACTATTCTTCACGATTCAATTCGGAATTGATTCTCGATTCAAAATGATTATTGACTGAGTAAAAAGAAAAGGGGCATTATAGTTTGGTTCTTCTCCAGTGCCAAACCACTGAGTCACTTCCTCTCCCACTGGGCTGCAAATGAAACATACAGACAGGCATTGTCTGACTGACAGACAGAATATGAAAGGTGTGAGAGAGCATGCAGCTTTTTGTTTGATTTATTTCTTAAAGTTATTTATGCTGACTGCATTAAGTTTCAAACAGAAGTGTGTTCTGGATTAATGGTGGATCCCATTTAAGTCACTGGTACTTGCCTATCGGGCTGTGAATGGCTCAGGCCCATCCCACCTCCAGGACACATTTAAAACATACACCCCAGTCCATCCACTACACTCTGCTACTGCCAAACAGCATGATAGTCCATCACTACAAGGTGGGGGGGGGGGGGGGGGGGGGGGGGGGGCAGCTACCACTCAACAAAATCCAGACTCTTTGCTGTCCTGGCTCCACAATGGTAGAACTTGGGCGGGGGTCTGGAGGAGACATCTGTGACTAATCAGTCACCTCCCTGTTATGGCAACCTGCGTGTTACATTATAATACCATAACCATCACCATAATATTGTTCCGTATGGACACACTGAGGGCTAGTGTCATCTAATTTTAATCTAATGCCTCCTCCTCATTTCCTTAAAACTCATTCTGTCCTTTTTTTTGTCTTTTTGTTTTCTTTCCTTAATCTATTCTCATTCACTCCTCAGATCTCTGATGTCCTCCCTACGCTCACCGCCTGCTGTTTCTTGGCTTCAAGTTCTTCAGTCAGGCTCTTATCACCCAGAACTCTTTGGTTTTCTCTCTACTGGAACAAAATAGTGCTAGCCAAAGTGTTTTCATGGAACAGTGCGAAGGTTCACAGCTGGCTCCACTGATTAGCGCTGAGTGAATTACTCAAACTGATCTCATATGAGTTTGATAAGATCATTACTGCAGAGCAGCACCAGATAGAGAGGGAAAGAATCACTGTGGGGTTGCAACAGGTTGGAGGGAAGCACGCTAGGAAATAAAGACAGGAGTAACTGAAGGAGAGCTGTAGAGAAAAGAGTGAGACACAGAGCCATTAACCGCACTCTAATAGCGTTTAACAAGGTTTTAAAAATGCGCTCCCAGACAGTTTTAGCAAGGAGCCACGGACGCTTGGTTTTGGTGTATTTACAGGCTGGGCATGTGGATACTCTGGTGGGCAGTTTATGGTTAACAGCTAGAGTAGTAAAGGCAAAGATCCTCATTACAGCCTCAGCTGGTGTGTCCTCCTTCACTTAGTTTTACAGGTGAATTAGGGTTTTTCACTTTTGTTAATGTTGCGGTTTTGAAGTACTGCCCTTGGCATAATAAAATGCTCTAAACCAGGAACCCTTTTGGCCAAACCTCTATCAAATAATTAAGATAATGAAAAATTACGAGGAACACTGGAGCAGAAATACCAGTTTTTGAACTAGCACAAAACTGTTCATCTGCACACTGTAGTCAAGTTTCCAAAAGAGGAATTCCTGCACACCATTAATTAATCCATACTCTACAATTAATCATTTGTGCTCTCAATTTAGCTTAGCATCTTTCATGCAATTAATTTTGTCCTCCCTGTACACTCTCAATACATCAGTTCTTCAAAATGCACAGTTGTCAACACTCACCATTTCCCCTCGCTGTTCTCAAACTGCTGGACAGTGTAGCCAAACATGTCCTCCAGTGGGCCGGTGAACGACAAACCATTTTTCTGGTCCACGTTGAAGGACAACACACACGCCAGCAGCACTGCAGGGATGGAGGGAAAGAAAAAGGTTACACAGAGTGCCAGAGACTGTTTACTAAACAGAAGAAAGTTAGCCAATCCAGTCCTGGAAAATGATACTTGTGGCTTCATTTTCTCGTAAACTAAAACTGTGTTACTAAGTTAAAGGTCAGCATTAAGAAACATTCTTGAAATATTTCAAGAAATATTTGAGATACAACTCCAAAATGAAAAATAAACAGATCTAATAATAGAATAACTTAATAAACAACAGACATTTGGGTAATTTAGCCACAAAAATTGTATAATTCAAATGAATATTTAGTGAGACACTATAAATAGAGATGGTATACTGATATAAGGGATAAACTGTGTGAACCATATCACAGGAATACATGCACATGCACACACACACACACACACACACACACACACACACACACCCACACACACACACAGTGTCATTTTGGAGGACAGTGGAGGAATTTCAAACATTAATGTGAGGTACTTTGGTCAGTCCAGTCTGACCTGCAGGACAATGGCTTCTTCTCTGCACTCCACACAGTCTGCGTCCGTCTGTCACTGAGCTGAGTATATATCACAGAGGCTCTATATAAATCCATCCATGTCTCATTGTGCCTGCACGACAATGACACTCTTTATATCTACTGAGCCAGGGAATTCCTCCAGTATAATTTATTCAATTCCTGTACTTGTGAGGGAGTGCAGAGGAGCAGAAAAACACTGGGGCTGATAAAAGGACATGCAGACAGAGACCACATACATGGAGACACAAATAAAAAGCAGCTATTTGCTCTTTGATGATGATGCTCTGAAGTTAATGAGTCTGACCCAAACACAGTAGAGAACTACCATATGGAGTCTGGGTTGTGCTGCCAAAGGAATTGCACGACTTCTAAGCCACACCAGTGGTCGAGCTCAAGGCTCGGTCACACAGTGCACCACTTTGGTCCAGTCTGAAATATGTGAACACATATTCCATGGATTCCCGTGCAGTTTTGTGCAGGCATTTGTGTTCTCTAGAGAATGAGTCCTAATGACATTGGTGATCCCTTGACCTTTCCTCTAGCGCCACCATTATTGAATGGACTGCCATGAAATTTGATGCACCTATTCACATTTCCCTCAGGATGATTGCAATAACTTGGGTGATTTTCTCACGTTTCATCTAACGCCATCATCATATCAAAATATCAATTTGTCCAATATTTTGGTTTATGACCACCTGTCTGCATAACTAATGGTATTCCCTTCAGCCTGAGCTCTACTTTGTGTTCTTAAATAATATTAAAGCGCTCTTAAAAATGTTAATATGCAAACACACTACATTGAGATGGTGAAAATAGTCTACCTACATTTGATAACTAAACACTGTCTATAGTTATTCAGATGGCACAAGCCAGGCTAAACAATATCAGACTACACACAGAACAGACGACATGGAGAGCAATACAAGCAGAGCGATAAGTCCATGTAGGTAGACCATAATTCAAGCAGGCTTATATGCATGAACAACATGCAGTTGGGTGAGTTACAAGCCCCTCTCGCTGCTTTCTTATAAAAACATACTGCTTCCTGTCATCATCCTGTCATGTTTAGACGTCGACCAAAGATTTCATTTAAGATTACGCATTGCACTTCCCTCTATGGTAAACAGAGATAGAGAAATCTAGAAAGACCTGCAGAGTCATATACTGGAAT